>NC_135325.1:104075931-104381347 GCF_048772815.1 Callospermophilus lateralis
TCAGTGCTGGGGAGAGTTAGAGACATGCACATAAGAAAAAACAAAACAAAACAAAAAACAAGAATGCATCTTCATGAAATGCTCCATAATGTTTCTGCATGCCAGCATTTTGGAGTCTTCTGAGTTGCCCCCATAATAGCAACTGTATTGTCTATGAATATTTCAAACCATTTGGAGGAAATAGGACAATGATTGAAAACAAAAGTATCTTTATACATGAAAAATTTAAATGATAAGCTATTATATCATATGAAATCCAAAATGGGTTTGCAAACTCCTTCCCCTGTCCCACTTTAAAAGTTGTAACAGGCTTGGAATATAACTCAGTGGTAGAGTGATTGCCTAGCATGTGTGAGGCACTGGATTCAACCTTCAGCACCACATAAAAATAAATAAATTAAATAAAGGCCCATTGACAACTACAACTAAAATAATAACGTTCTTTAAAAAAAATTGTAACAGTTCACTTGAGGGTATATTGAGTGTATCCAGGTCACTGCCTCCTACTAGTTTTGGAGAAAGAAAACATTCCATATTCTGGATTACATGATATTAATCTGGAAAATCATCTTTTATAATGTGGAAAATAACATTAAAATGTATCTGGAGAATATCATGCTAAGAAAAATGAGCCAATCCCCCCAAAAACAAAGGCTGAATGTTTTCTGATATGTGAATGCTAATTCACAATAAGGGGGTGGCTAGAGAAGAACAGAGGTACTTTGGATTAGACAGAGGGGAATGAAGGGAGGGGAGAGGGTATGGGGTTATAAAGTACAGTAGTACTGAATCAGATATTATTACCCTTTGTGGATATATGATTACATGACCAGTGTGCTTCTACATCATGTACAACCAGAAGAATAAGAAGTTATATCCATTTATGTATGATGTGCCAAAGTGCATTTTACTGTCATGTATAACTAATTAGAACAAATTTTAAATTTTTAAAAACAGGGAATATAATTTTCTACAGCATAATATGGTAATGCCTTGGTTGTGTTAGTATATAAGTACCCAACTAAATAATCCCAGCACTCAACAAGAGATTGTGAGATCCGCTGACATACAATAGCACCTAAGCATACTTCTTAACTGCCATGGTTTCAATATGCTTTGTTCTCTCCTAAACTTATGTTGAAATTTGTCAATATAACGTATTGGGAAATAGGGCTTTTAAAAGGGCTGATAGAGGGGCTGGGGCTGGGGCTCAGTGGTAGAGTGTCTGCCTGGCATGCATAAAGCCCTGGGTTCTATCCCAAGTACCACAAATATATAAATAAAGATATATAACAGTGTTTCCTGCTTTGTGTAGGTACCTGTGAATAAATAAGCCAACAAAAATTTAAAAATAAATAAAAGTTGATAAGGACTTTAACAAGTAGTAATATTTTTCTCATGAGGTTGGGATTATATTTGCAGGAATGGATTACTTATCACAAGAGCTATTTTGTGTAAATTTGGCTCTTCTCCCCTCTTTCTCACTTCTCTTCCATATACACCTGCTTGCCTTTCCACTATGAGGTTCTCACCAGAACAGAGCACATGCTAGTGTCATGCTCTTGGACCTACAGAATGAAGAACAAAAATAAACTTCTTATATGTATAAATTACCCAGTCTTACATATTTTTATAACAATAGCAAAAGGACTAAGACATTCAGAGAAGCCCTTAGGAGACTGAAATAAATGAGAGCAACAGTAAGTAAAATTTGAATATCATTGATACTTCTGTCCAGAAATTGGAGAGAGATTTGGGTAAACTGAGGTAGCCTAAATGTGCACAGTACTTAATTTAATAACTATACTAATGTTGCTGATCTTTCAATTTATATGAACACACACTGTTAGACTCATAATTTTATATGTGTAGATTGAATAAAAAGTATACATCTTAAGGTCAGGAAATATGCCATATATTTCAAACTCCAGACACTGACAATTTCTAGTTACACATAAATAATTAGATATTGAAGAGACTTAATAAAAAAACATTTCCAACATTAGCAGTATTTGGCATAATATTCTAACCTATGAACTACCTAGTCACATACTGATAATTTCCTCTAAACTACATTGAAGAAAAAAAGAAAACAAGACAATTTAATCTAATTAAGTCAGTCTTTCAGAGAAAACCTGTACATGTTCCCTTCAAATTTTGCACTTATTGGTTTTACTATGCATATCGACTCTTTAATCTCCTGCAGTTTTACACTTATAAAATAAAACAAGAAAATCCAAGAAAGAAAAACACAGACTTGCCAGTTTAAACAAGCAGCCAAATGAAAGACATGTAACTCTGGGGAGCATAGCATAATTATTGCCCAAGATCAGAGATTCTTGATAAATTGACTTTCTGAATGTGCAGCAGCATAAATCAAATGAACATTGCCTTGAAAATTGAAGATTAAAATTGGACTAAAAGCTCTTCCTAGGAGCTTAAACCAAGAGAAGATTCAATCATCAAGAGGTAGTAAATAGCCATCTCTATAGTTTCAGGGACTTCAATAAACATTCCTTCAGTAGCTACAATACCACAAGACACATCTTTATTCTTGAATGAAAAATTTATTTTAAAAAGAATATAAAATCTTCATTAAAAATAAAATAAAAATGTTGGCAGTACATGGTAAATTGATATGGCAAAGTATTATTTAACAATTGAACCATTATCATTTTTACTTGGCCAAATAATGATCAAGGGAGCTAAATACCACAGTTAATTTAGATTCTTCAAAAAGCATAGTCATGATATTCAGAAAAAAATATAGTTTACTTAGTTGTAAAAAGAAGAATTTTAGACACATGAAAAATGTTTTTCTGTCAAATTTTAGAAAATCATATCACAAGAAAGCTGTTAAAAATCAAATATAAGGGGCAATTAGATACTATATATTAAGATCATCAAACATACTCATACTCTTTAAAAGTAGTAAAAAAATCTTTCCTAGGAATTAATTCTAAGTGTGTAAGTTTATACACGACAATTTATGTATAATAATCTTCATGATTATGGATGAGACAATTCCAAGAGAGGTAGAATGTGAATATTTGATTTTTTCCATTATACATACAAGGAAAAACCCATAAAATTTGAATTATAATAATTAAAGTGGACCCAACACTACCCATGATTATTTTATGCCTAAGAAACCTTGGAATGAGAAATTGGAAACTATGAAACCTTAAGTTCTCAAACTGTAGAAGGATATTTAATAACACTGCAAAGTTTTCATAATATATTTGCATGTAACTAGAAAGATATATATGTTCATTATATATATATGTTCACATATTATGTATGTATATCTGTTAACAATAGTCATTTCTGGATAGTAAGACAATGTTATTTTCCCTTTCATCACTTTCTGTTTCTTTCTCCCAATTTTACAATAATGATTTTGTATCTAACCAAAAAAAATCCTATTTATCTTTGTGCTTCATTTACTCTTCATATTACAATGCATTAACGCTCTATTCTCCGCTAGATCTAGATGTATCATCATATAATAGATATCATTTGGTGCCTCTAACAAGCCCCAATACATCCATGTTCTCAGAGAAATTCCCCCTATTTTTCCCCACAGAAACAGTACATGACATTGTCATACTGAACATTTTTAAATGGACAAGGAATGAATTCTACGTAAATTTTCACCAATCAGATTATCTCTCTATAGAGTTTAGAATGAGAAATGTAAATTATTTTTTTCAAACTGACTTGTCACTTGAACTGAGGTGAGAGAAACTTGACAACAGGAGGTTGGTCAGATTACTTATATGTAAGCAAAAGACAGGAAAGGTTTTCTATGATGGGTAAAAATTTAAAAAGTGAAAAATAAAGGAAAGGAGGTGAAAGATATCAGTGAAATTACCAGAGTATTGAGGTCTGAAAATTCACCCCCTCCATAAGAATAATGAGAACACTAGCAAGAATGTCAGAACCAGTATTTTAAGATGATATCTGGAAATTAACTAGAGCCTTGCAGCAATATAAGGAGTGTTTGTTCAAGAAAAGTGGCTGAATCTTAACACTATTTTAATTGTCTTATTGATATAATGCCCTCCCCAATGAACTGAAACCTACTACTTGATCCCATATCTTAAAGGTTTTCACCACCTTCCAACAGCACCAAGTTGAGGATCGAGTCCTTAACACATGGGCCTTTGGGAAATATTCTAGATCCACACTCTAGCAATCCTGGTAGAATCGTGAAAATCCAACTTCTTGATTTCTATATAATGTAGGAGTGCTAATATTGAAAAAAGAATGCATGATTTCTTATCCAAGCACTGATCTCAATGAATAAATTATGCATCTTTGGAAATGACAGCTAATCTTCCAAGCTACACCCAGAAAAAATGTACAGGAAATGAAGTAGTCTGTACAAATATTTGTATAAATAATCCTTTACAGTAAAACAATTACAAGCACACATAGGTTATAATGACTGAAACATATCTAGAGTATTACTATAGATTATTTATGGTACATATATTCATATGCTATCTAAAACAAAATATTGGAAAAAATAGCATTCACTCATTCATGTTAGCTTTTTTACCCCAAGACAATCTTTAAGATTATTTAAAAAAAAAAAAACATGTCTTGAACTTTGTTTCTAATTTTGATTCCCCATAGCACTTAGTGTAATACTGGCACATGATGTTAAATAAAACTTAGTGATTAATTATATAATTTTCTTGTAAGGTTAGAATACTACTCATAGTAAAATGAGTCAAGATGGGTTTATTGTATGCATATAATGGGCTTTCTTGAAGACATCTCATCACTGAACCCAAAATAATATTTGACTATACTGGAACTAAAATTGAAAAGTCAGGAACTAAAACTATTTTTCCTATCATTCATGGCTCATCTTCTGTTTCTATCTCTGCATATATTCCATTCTCCTCTTTGAAATACAAAACAATTTCCCCTTTTTATTTGTGGCTCTCTCTGATCCTTCATGTTTTCAGGCTCAATTTTGACTTAGGTTTGCTTTAAAGCTGACTCAGGCCAAAATTCCATTTGGTGGTTTTATCCATGCACCATTTGCTTAATTACCCTACATTTTCAGTGCCTTAGTTCCAAATTCTCAGGGGAAATATTCATTGTCTGACAGATCCATCTTGGGCCAGGTTTCCATCTCTAATCCAATCAGCTCTTAGGGTTTAGAATCATGTTGATAAGTCTGTTCTACTTAGGGATTGTGACTGAAACAAATTCTCAGAAGTTTTGTTAAAGAATCCATGGGACTGCATATTTATGCTAATTATTAGATTTGTTATATCTAAAATATTATATACACATACCTCATAATTAATTCAAGCAACTTTCAGAGAACAATTACATTTTAGAGCCAGAAGTGAAATATCTTGTTTTATAGAACCCTATGGTCTAGCAATGATAGATGACTTGCTTAAGGTCAGGTAATTAGCAGCGGACACAGCTGTGATTAGAACCCAAGTACCTGACTCCTAATCAAGTACATTGCTTAACAATGTGGACAAGAAATATGCTGTTGGGTGACTTCATAATTGTGTAAACATCATAGAGTGTATTTACATAATAAAACAGCTATGACATAACTAGGCAATATATGTGTACTTGTAATTGTTTTGAAACTACCACTATATATAGATTGCTGTTGCCTGAAATACGTTAGGTGCACGTGACTGTATTCTTTCTAATGTAGTTCAATACACTGAAAGAAATTTTAATGGTCAGTCAGTCTGAATTAACAAAATATTTGGAAAACAATTCAGTTTTATTATTTTAAATAAGTACAGTAATATAAATGGGCCAAAGGAGTAATGTAGAGTTGGTTCCTAGGGAACCTGCTTTAACATATATATTATAAGAATTACTCTGACTTTTCATTGCAAATAAGTATGTTTAATTTTTTCAAAGAAACTTACTTTATAAGCAATGTAAACAGTGCCTTTCTAATCTGTTACTTTATTAATTTGCTTAGAAAAGCCTTTTAATTTCCCAAATATAAGGAGCAATCTCTGTATAAATGGTTGAAAAGACTAGGTTCCAAATTAATGAATTTTAACTATTTATCTAATAAGATAATGTGATATGATGCACTTCTAAAAATATAAGAAATGGATTGATAATACTGTAGCATGGAACAACATGCAGTTACAGCAAGCATAAAACAGATGCCCAATAAGTATGCACTAATGGTAATGAGACTATAATATTGACATATTTATACTTCCAATAAATTTTATCCTCAACTATATAGTTAGTTGTTTTGCATGCTTACAAGTATGCTTTCCAAATATAAAATAGAACTTTCTCTCTTTTTGATTTTCTCTCTCTTTAGGGAATTATGCTTATAGTATGAAAAATTTTCCTAATAACTTAGCTTGACTGTACAGCTTATTTTAAGATGAATGAACATTTTGTCCATATCAAGATTCTTACATGTGATCTAGCAATATACTTAAACAACAGCATAAGATTCAGAAAAAAAATGATGAGTAATTGCTCACAAAATCAACTGTCACTTTCCTTGTTCCATCTTTGGAGACAAAGCTTTGACTTAGAGCTCTAAGTCAGCTTAGTAGGCCTCCCAGAGATATGTTCCTCTATAAACAATCAGCTCACAATATATTGTATTTCTTTTGTTATCAAGAATAAAATTAGAGAAAACAGATTTCCCCCTCCTATCAATCACCTAGAACCACATAAATTAGTGGTTTGTTAGTGTTATTTGCAATAATTTAATGAATGAGGATTATGTGTATTAAAATTATATGTGGGGAATTTCTTGAGGGACATAGATTTATCTCTGTAAATAACCAATATGGCAGGAAAGTATATTAGATTTTTCAGTATTATGAAATTGAAGCAAAAGAGCAAAGGTGTATAGAGATAGTGCCCAGAGGAAAGTTGCTTGAACTATTAAATAAGAACCAGCCTATGTGAATACTAGAGATCCATAGTATACAGAATATGGACTGGGAATCCTTAAAGGGAAGATGGGAATAATGGGATGTTCATTAAAGTTGCAGTTTCTTCAAAAGGACAAATAATACAAGCAACACTAATGCATTTATTTCATGGTTTTACACATGGATAATGGCAGTGAATATGCAATTAGAGAATGAAAGAGTTCCATGAATTACCATTCTAGTAGAAGGATTCTTCATCTTCATTATCTAACAATGTTTCGAATAGTTGTCCAGAAACATTCTACACAGGTGTCTTTCTCACCTGTGCCAAGTAAGCCAGCACCAATCAATCAATCTATCTCTCTGTCTCTCTCTACATATCCTCTTCTTCCCTCTCTACCTCCCCTTCTATAACTCTTCCTCTCCCACTCTTTCATTATATATTTTTACCCTGGACTTGGGGCAGATGAATAAAAAAGACTCTTTGAAATATTAGAGCTACAAGACTGAGTCATTGACTATTTTAATATATTTTGTTTGTAATTAAAATAATATAAACTAGACTACTTAAGTGATCTTAAAATTCTGATATTCTATTCAAAAACAATAACATTAGACAACAGATGTTGATATTTGAGGAAATAAAACAATAACAACAGTCATGCATGGTGGTGCATGCCTGTAATTTCAGCTATTTGAGAGGCTGAGGCAAAAGGGTCACTTGAACCCATGAGTTTCAGGCCAACCTGGGAAACATAGCAAATCCCTCCTCATAAAATAAAATAAAATACTGGAAACAACACATTTTAATCTGGGAAGGAAAATCAATAACATTTGAAAAGCCTAAGAAATATAAACAAATACAAATTAATGCAGCTGAACAGCGATGCAAATACAAGAGCTTGAGAGCTAGGATACAAATAAGTGAAGGTTCTGACAATGGGAAATAAAATAGAGGAAGCAGCAATAGGTCAGTGCTGATCAGGAAATATTCATAGAGAGGTTGAATCCAGATCTGGACTTGCAGAGTTGGTTATTATTCAGAGATAGATTTGAGCAAGTGCGAAGGATTCAACTTTAAAAAAAAAAAATTCTTGCATTTGATTGAAGTAATCAGGTTATCTAGGATCTACAAGGTTTTTGTAAAAATGCTCTGGACACCTGCCTCTACATCTGTTTACATTCTCTCTAAAGTTTGGTCTGGGTATGCTATAGAATAACTTGGTTTAGAAGTCCCAGTGTCTGATTCTCATTGATTAGAGTTGTTTTTCAACTTGACCCTTAAATAATTCTAAGGAAATGGAGTCAAATGAGAGTATTATCTTTATCTCTGAGAAGCCATTTTCCAACACCTTATAAATCCAACAATAGCCTGCAGTAGGTTGATGTAGATGGAATTTCTTTCTCCTTAGGACTTTCTTTGTTTAGCCTCCCCTGACCACACTCACATTTCTCCTAGCAACTAAAAACAAATCCCTTTCACTATTTTTATGAGTATTCTTTTCCCTTAAATCAGAGAAAGAACAAAGAAGCAGAAAATCTCTGATATTTAACACATTCTTGAACAACAACAACAGAACACTCTGTCTAATCCTTACATTCATCTTTCTCAAAGACTTTAATTAACAATACACAGAAAGCATTTTTGCTTCTTGTAAGAGTCTGGGCTTTGATCTTCCACTAACAGGACTGCCTCAAAGGCATTAACTCTACAAATGCCAAAAAAGAGAATGAGGTGAGAAATAAAACACCTACCTTGTACTCATTTCTCTTTTCTGTGTGAAGCTGCTTCTGCTTCATAGTTATTACTGAATATAGTTGTAGAGAAAATATTTGTTGCGAACTGATTCAAGCCAAGTTGATCATACATGACTCTTAGGTTCTTTTCAGTAACTGAAAGTTCTCACTAAGAAAGATTGAGATCAGGTGTGGTGGTACACCTACAATCCCAGCACCAGCATCTTGGGAGGTTACAGCAGGAGGATCACAAGTTTGAGTCCAGCCTTGGCAACTTAGGTAGACCTTCTCACAAAAATAAAATAAAGTAAAATAAAAGGGCCAGGACTGTATCTCAGTGGTAAAGCACCCCTGATTTCAATCTTCAGTAACTTCCCCCACAGAAAGAACATTTGAAGTGAGCCAGGATTAGGTAATTTCCCTAAACCACACTGCCAGGTTATAATAAAGCAAATGTAAGATCAAATTCAGTCACACATATATTAATTAAACACTTCCTAGCAAGCAGATGCTAATCTGATCACAAACTTATTTTGTAAGCTCAACAAAAGCTCTCTGCCTTTTAGGTAATAATACCACTATCTTACATGAAAGGAAACTTGAGGTAGACACAATAGTATTCTAGAGGCATAATCATATTCTTTATAGTGGACAGAAGGTAACTAGAAATACTCTACATCATAGACTGGTGGCTATTCAAACTGTTTTGAATCATTGTGACAGGAATGCCTCATTGGATTCTAAAGCCCTTTCATCATATGGAGAATACTTTAGCCAGTACTCATATCTCTATGTTCAATGTCTCATTTCTCCAGCAAGAGCCTATTTGTAACAATCCATCATGTTAATTAATAAGTAACAAATTCTACCAATAATACATATTTCTGACATTCTGTATGCTAATTAGCAAAAGCTTCAGGTGTTGATAGAAATAGAATAACAGAAGTGCTTGAAAAATCTGGCTCTGAAGCTGGCATTTCTGAAAGAAGCTAGTTGGCAATCTCTGGAGTGTAGATTACCCTTAACTTAATATTAATAATCATTAATAGTGTTTTTAATCTGAATTGTCCATAAAATTGAAGTTTAACTTCAGTAATATATATATATATATATATATATATATATATATATATATATCTGACTGAATATATGTGTGTATGTGTATGTATATATATATATATGTATATATATATATATATATATATATATATATATATACACACACACACATATGAATATATGACTGTTTGAGATGTTTCAACATAAATTATAAACATCTCATTATTCAGTCAACACAGAAAGAATGTACTGTATTAAAAACCAGAATGGTAACTACTTTGGTAAAAGATTGTATAAGGGATGATCTCAGGACTCAACTGAGTAGGGTTTGAACTAGTGAACATTAAGATCCTTCCAATTCCATAATTCTAGTGCAAAATTATTGCCTTGAAACTGTATTTTGAGCTGTGTTATCAGAAACCTTGTAGTAGCTCTAGAAAGACAGAAGCACAGATAATATTTCAAAGACAGCTGTCCCATTCCACTTTTAGTGGCAGGGATGGGCACATACTCGTTTTGCAAAAGAGTTTTGTTCTGTATTGATGTTATTTTGTCATCTTTGACATTTGGAGGATCTCTATATTATCAATGAGTTAGGGAATATAAATTTACAATTTGATGTTTTTGTAACCCACAGCTGTTTGAAGTGCTATGCTTCTCACTTGCCTGGTATATGTCAGTTGTAGATGTAGTCTCTATTATCTGTAGAACATTATTTAATATTTAAATTTTCTTTTATAGGACCTAATGTATATTGTAGTGGCGTGTGCACTTACTTGCTGGGTTCCCTCCTCTGTTGTCTCCTTCCCCTGATCACCAGCAACAGAACACAGAATCACAGCTTGACTTAATACTGCACTGAATTTAAATTTCAAAACCCTATTGTAGGTTTCTTAATATATTTATGGTGAAAGTTTTACCCTAAAGCTATTAATAGTAATAAATGACAAAACTTGAAATGTGTGGCTTGTCTAAGTGTTATGGTTGAAATATTTGCCCCCTTGAAATATCATGTTGAAATTTAATTGGCGTTGTAACAATATTAAGAAGTGAGACCATTAAGAGGTGATTAGGTCATGAAGGCTCAACCTTCATGAATGGATTAATGCCCTCATCATAAAAGTGGTTTTGTTATAAAAGGGGGAGAGTTTGCCTCCCTTCCTCTCTCTTTTGTTCTTCTTCTACTATGTGAGCATGTAGTAAGGAGGCCCTCAAAAAAAATAATAGCACCTCACTTATGAACTTCCAGGTCTCTATATATGTGAGAAATTAATTTGTGTTCATTATAAATTAGTCAGCCTATGGTCCTCTGTTACAGCAGCACAGAATGTATTAGGATACTAAAGAAGTGCATCATATTTAAGGAAGTGCATCTCTCTCTCTCTCTCTCTCTTTCTCTCTCTCTCTCTCTCTCACTCACTCTCTCATCTGTTTCACCCACAGAATAACAGGCAGATAGGAAAGAAGAAGCCTAAGGTTATCTGATCAACCCTCTACTGGCTTTCTTAAGGTTGAAGAAAAAACTCTCCTCTACAGAAAACAGAAAAGGTCTAAGTAGCTCCTCGATATATAGGCAGGTGGAACTCCAAGGTAAACACAATCCTTGAAGTTGCTCCATCTACATGGTTTGATAGAAATGTTTATCTACATATTAGTTGTACACAAAGACAGAATCTGATTTTCCAATTGTCAGAACATCTTCCCAGGAGAAGGCCTATATATCCTTATTTTCCCCCTCGAGATTTCCTTCCTGGCTTCTCAGTATTCTAAGCCTCTGCTTTCGCACTAATTGATTGTTAGTATTACTAATAATTTCCCTTTAGAAACTATGTCACTCCTAATGTAACCTTAGTACATTTTTATTAATATTTTCCATTACAAAATTAATATCATACAGAATATACATATAAACAGATAATATATACCACATAGCATACATATATACACATATATATGATGTTGCTAATATGAACAACTTTTGAATATATAATATTCTTATAAAATAATACATAGCTGCTAAGAGTAGTTGCATAGCATTCTCAAATGACAGTGGAGTTTTTTGAATATTATGTATCACAGAGTGGAGTCTTCAATGAATAAGAATTTTCTTTCAAATCTCTGCCTAGCACAAAACTTTTCCAACTTTACTACAAATTAAAAACATTACTGAGTTTGGGACACCTTTTATTCTTATAGAAAAAGATAAAGTTTAAGATATTGCATTTTCTCTACTCTTAGGGCAAGTTAACACTTATTCTTCTATATAACTCAGATACTTTTCACTTACTTTTCTTTTTATCATTCCTTTCCCCTTACCTCCTCAGAGAAGATTGCAAGACTATTAGTTCTTCAATGTAATTATAATCTTATAAGAAAATGGGGGCAGAAAGCTGAGTTTACAATAATTCCCTGAAACTTTCCTATGAACAAAAATTGAAGACTTGATTTTCAGATGTTTTGAAAGAATAAAAAATCTATATTAATAATATCTTTTATAATTACCTGAAATCCTCATTAGAAAACTTTTATATAAAATTTATTATCTCTACAAATGGGGAGATTAAGGACCCAAAGAAGTTATGCAAGTCTATCTTGGTTTGTCAGCTTTCTGTCACTATGACAAAACACTATAGATAATCATTTAAGATAGGTTTATTTGGTTCACTGAATTGGACATTTTGTTCTGTGATCAATTGGCACCATTGCTTTTGAACCTGTGGGAAGGTAGAACATAGTGTCAGAAACACATGGTAGAGGAACTTGCTTACCTTATGGTGGGTAGGAACCAAAAAGAGAGAAAGAAGAGGGGTCAAGGTCCCAATATCCCCTTCAAGGCCATAAGGGCATGTTCTCACTGAACTAATTTCCTCCAACTAGGGCTCATCTGTTATTAAAAATTTCCACCAGCTCCTAACAGTGCTACTGGCTAGTGAACAAGCCTTTAATACACAGACTATTGAGAGATAACCATGTCAACCATAGTACTAACTCATTTCCAAACTATTGGTGCCACTCTGCAATACTTAAGTGTCTCCAACTATTTGTCCTTTCAAATAACTCTATACTTTCCCCTTCTTATATGCCAGCTACCAGAAGCTCACCTAACTGCCTCTTACCTTCCACGCAAATCTTTACATACCTACCATCAGAGAAGTTATCACAGTCTATTTCATCATGCATTTATTACCTGGTGATCTCCCTCATTATACAGAATTCCTCAAGACTAGCAGCTATATCCTAGCCATCTCTTTGAATCTAGTTTTTCATAGCTTCCAACACATAACAGAAGGTGTTTAATTTTTTGTGTGTAAATGAATAAGTGCTGGAAAACTTCAAGAGGAAAAAATGAAATGTAATTACTTAGCCATTAATTGTTGTATGATTCAGCAATTTTTTTTGTAAATAAATGAGGAATATTAGAATTCATATAGTTAGCCAGTGGTAGTATCCCCCAGAAAAAAGTAAACTCTCCAACCCCTATTTTGTAAGTATAAAAATAACCACAGTAATAAGTACTATTAAACAGAGTAAAAAAAAGTAACTTCTTAACATGTTCCTCTGAACATTTCAACTTCTTCATTACTTCAAGATCATTGCTGAGTTGGGTAGACCTTAAGTAAAGGTAAATGAAGCAATATCTAGATAACATCCTTTCAGGAATGCTAGAAAAGGCCTTCTTGACTAGAAACCTCTCCCCAAAATAGGAGTAAGAGAGGGATGGGGACAGGTAGATCAATGGGTACTATTTTACAGTTAGACAGGAGCAAGAAGTTCTGGTATATTACTGTATAGATAACAATAATATACCATATAATCCAAAAGATAGAAGAATGGATTTTGAAGATTTTCACCATAAAGAAAAGATAAATGGGGGGCTGGGTTGTGGCTCAGTGGCAGAGCACTCACCTAGCACATGCAAGGCACTGGGTTCGATCCTCAGCACCACATAAAAATAAAGAAATAAAATAAAGGTATTGTGTCCAAGTACGACTAAAAAATAAAAAATAAATAAAATAAATAAAAGATAAATGGGGAAGAAGCCATGAAAAATAGAAAGAAGATCAATGGAGTAGAGAAAGGAGATAGAGGGATGGGAGGAGGAATGGATAAAGGGAGGAACTACAGAATGAAATTGATCAAATTATGCTATCTACACAAATGTATATACCATAGTAAATTTTACCTTTATGCAAATCTATAAAGCAACAATTAAAAAGAACTATAAATAAATAAACCAGTAGACTAAAGGAAGTGGAACTGGGGAGAGTGGAGGGGAGCCAAAGAGGACGTACTGGGGACTGAGGTGGAGTAAATTATATTCCACACATATATGATTATGTCAGAATGAACCCTAGTATTTAATATAACTATTATGCAGTAATAAAAATATTTTTAAAGAAATATAGCATTGCCATTTCATGTTTGGTGAAATTCTTATAAATATATGATATTCTGAATCACCCCAAAAATGTTTGAGGAGAGATACATGTAGCCTGATTGAAGCATCAATTCATACATGTCTTGAAACATCACAAGGTGACCCACTGATATGTACAATTTTTATCTTTTTATGTGTCATTTAAAATAAGTTTAATTACAAAACATTGTTCCATTGACCTTTCATGGTACTTAGAATATGAAACCTCCATAGTAATCATGAGTGAAAATCCCCAGCAAGTATACACATATGCTATGTAGGAGGGTAAATAACTGTAACTGCAGTCAATAATTGACATTTGGAGATCTTTTAGTTTCTTTCAGGAAGTTGTCATCCAGAATTCAGAGACATGACCCAGGAGAATTGGACTCTGATGAACAGAATCAGATTAAAGATAAATGAAGAAGAATGATTGTGAAATAGAGACATCAGTGTGAACTCTATGAGTATTCTTAAAGAGAAAGAATACAATAAACATTGGTGAGGATTTGAGAAAATGCGTGCACTCATAAATTGCTTATGGGACTACAAATGGGTACAACTACTCTAGAAAGCAATATGGAGATTCCTCAGAAGACTAGGAATGGAATCAACATATGACCCAGCTAGCCCACTCCTTCATATATACCCAAAGCAATTAAAATCAGCAAACTAAAGTGACACAGCTGCATCAATGTTTATAGTAGCTCAATTAATAATAGCTAAGCTATGGAAGTAGGTACTCTTCAATAGATGAATGGATATAGAAAATATGGTATATATACACAATGGAATATTACTTATCCATTAAAAAGAATGAAATTATGGCATTTTTCCCATAAATAGATGGAACTGGAGACTATCATGCTAAGTGAAATCAGTCACAAAACAACAAAGGTAGAATGTTCTCTCTGATATGTGGGTGCTAACACAAAATCAGGCAGGGGGGAAGTAAGAATAGAAGTTCACTGGATTAGAAAAAGGGGATGAAGGGAGGAGGATGGGAATAAGAAAAACAGTGGAATGAATCTGACATAATTTCCCTATGTTCATATTTGAATACACCACAGTGAATCTCCAGATTATGTATGACCACAGACTGGGATCCTAATTAGAACAAGATATACCCCAGGTTTTTCTAAATATGTCAAAATATACTCTTCTGTCATGTATAACAAAAAAGAAAAAAAAAAATAAAAAATAAAAAGAAGGAATGGGGTCAAAGAAGAGAAAAGGAAATCAAAGAAATAAAAAAAATATATTTTTTATTATACCTGAATTTTCAATTTGAAAAGTATACCTAAAACTAGCACTGTGACTAATAACACAAAATCTGTTACCCAAAGGTTAATAATTAAATCTTTACAGTTGTTGAAGCTTGGTTCTTTTTAAAATTTGCAAAAGGCCTCATGAGAGTGGAGAGAATGCAGAAATTCTGGAAAGAACTGGAGCTGCTGCTCTCTTCCTTTTCCAGTGAGTGTAAGCGGCTACTTAGAGAGTTCATGCTAATTGCAGCCTCATGCTTCTCTGTAAATGCTATTTCTTCAGAATGACCAAAAGCTGTGAATCAAACTTTGCTATAGAATTTGTGTTTAAAATCTCCATGCATCTTCCTAATGTGTCATCTGATGTTTGTAATTACTTGATTGTGGACTGGCTTTGAATATATTATGAAATATTTATGACAGCAAGGAATGTGGGAATCATATGAACAAAGTATATACACATAGCTAAAGACTAGAGACAATTACTGACAGGTTGAAATCAGTAATCATAATTCATTTGCCACTTGTTCACTTTTAAGAGTGCTTGTTGGGATGTTTTTCAATCCCAAGTTATACTCTAAAGACATTTTCTTACTATTCCTGGAATGACAGGTTCAAATAAACTCTGGGTTTTATTAGAACTTTTATAATTTAACTCTCCTGAACCAGAGAAACCTATATCATTTAGTTCCAAGAAATAATTTGATGTTTTCCTTCTGTGATTGACAGCAGATGTCAAAATGTTGGAGAAATGAATCTCAGACAAGAAACTGGCAAATGGGCCTAAAGAGGAGATGTGGTAAAATGCAATCTGGGATATAATGAGAATTCCAGAACCAGAATATTAGCATTTTGCCTTGAAAAATCTAAAAGTACTATGTACCCCAAGCTACCAATGGGGCTATTGGCTATTTCAAACCTTGAAAACTATCTTGACATTGATGTAAGGAAACATGATGGTGGGTGACAAAATTAAGATTCAAGTCTAATTCCTCAAATGCCAGGATCTATGCATTTTATTAGCCTTGAGCTGTTAGGTCATGACTAGGACTGGCATTTTCACCAAAGTGAGAGCAGAAGCCCATAGGTAAATGTGGATAACCCCTCTTAGCACCCTCAGTGATGTCTTAGCACCCTCAGTGATACCAACTCTAGTACTTTGTTGTACTACTCTGCTAGATCTAAGACAGCACTGTTTGACACTGTTTTCTTTCTTGATAATTTTTCAGTTGTAGATGGTCACAATACTTTTATTTATTTATTTTTATGTGGTGCTGAGAATCGAACCTAGTACCTCACACGTGCTAGGCAAGCACTCTGTCACTGAGCAATAACCCCAGGGGCTTGACACTGTTTTCATCAGCAGGTAACAAAAATCTAGAGCTCAGTTGCTTGAATAAATAGGAGCTTATTTTTCTAATAAAATAAAAGGTCTTGAAATAGGCTCTTATTAGCACAGTGACAGACATTTGTTTGACAGTTCAATGATGTCAAGGGCATTGTTACTGCAAAATTTCTGGTGTTTCACCTCAGAACCTCAAAATGGTTGCTACATGGGTCAGGGTCCAGATTCTCCAGAGGCAAAAACACTACCACTCAAATCAGTGTGATATCAGAGCCAATGAAAATGAAAAGCAGCTGAAGAAAATTGTACGGGGCAATGCAATGGTCCTGAAGTCAAGCTTCATCTTTTTGCAATTTTGCAAAGATTGAAGTTTACTACTGAAGTACTCATGGAATTAGAAATCTGAAGCTAGTGGAAGTATCTTACTTTGCCTTTCAGGAGTGCTTTAAAAAGTAGAGTGTAGAAAAGATCTCATGTTACCCTGGAGAGGCATTAGAAAACTGGACGAAGTAGGGCTATTTACTTGCTGAATATTGAGTGATAAAAATCACATACACTTGGCAGACAACTGGCCAAAGGCCTCTTTTAAATCTAAACAGCAACTCTCATTGATGCAGAGAGAGTGTATTTTCAGCCTTTAAATATACAAGGTAACAAACCTGGGTTTCACAAATTTCCTCCACGGTCATTTAGAGGGAAGAACTTGTCAAATATACTTTAGCACATCTGGTGTGGTATTAGTTTTTTAAAAAAACAGAACAATTAAAGTCCCAGAACTGAGAGCAGCAAGTGAATGTAGGAATGGTATCTTGCCAATTAACACAAACACACACACACACACTTCAACACATGCTCAAGAGATGCCTTTGTCACCAATGGGTTTTAGAATTACACAATGCAAGTGTATAATGGCTGATATCTAGGTTCAATAATTAGGATTCAGAAAAACAGTGAGCTTCATTGATTCTTTTTGCTTATATTCCCCTCCTGTTTGGGAAAAGCAAACAAGACAGTATCAAATGAAGTTAAGCCAATCTTCTACAACTTGTATATATCCTTGTATATTAATCGAATATGCTGGGCATGCTGCTAGGTGCTAAGGATCCAGCCATGATAGTGTCTCCCTTCAGATAGCTCATCATCAAGCAGACTCATGATCTCTCTTTTTTATTTCTGTCATTAGTTCTGATAAGTGTGTCTTTGGTCCCTAGATGTCTCCTGTCATTGAAACAACTTTGCAAGTACAAGACAACAGTCTAAAATTGTCATTCTCAGGTACAAGACAGTTCTTTTCCTAGGTGTTGTCATCTAATTCAAGCTTTTATTCTTGCACATGGCTTTTATTGCTTAAAATAATCAAGTTTATTATTAAATTCATTAAATTAATGAATTTTTTACATTAAAAGTCAGTTTGTTATTTTTGTCCGCAAGTGAGCATATCAACCCCTAGTTATAAAAAACAAAAAGACCTCATCTAATCATTCTTCCCTTACCTTTAGAAAGGAGTTCAAACTCATTTTCATCACTAAATGTCCTCCTCATGTATTTCCAGTCTTCATTTTCCAGATATTCCCACAAGTATTTTATGGTCCAACAAAATGAGACAAGTGTAAAACTCTGATAATGTGTTCTGTAATTCAGCATACTTGGATCTAACTTGATTGGCAACTGGTTCCATCTTTTTGCAGGCCCAGTTGCCAATGTAGTAATGTTAAAGTTCTTATCTTCATCCAGGGAGGTAAGTCCCAAGATGTGGAGCGGGGAAGGCAGTGAGCACAGACTGAGAACAAGCAAGCAATGCAATTTTGGAAAGCAGAGAAAGGGATGTTGTGTCCCATGTTGTTACCATTATCCAAGATCCCTGAAACTGGCTCATGAAACATGAACATAAGTGTTGGATATTATTATAATGGCTGCTCCAGTCCTGCAATATTCTAGCAAGTTATCATCAGGTATTTTGTAACCACAGCCAAGATATGGACAAATCTGAATTTTTCAACCAGATCCCTGGTTTCATGGGGATAATACCCTTGCATACTGTGAATTTTACTAAATTTTTTACAAAATGATTTTTCCATGAACAAACACACAAAGAACTTTCTCACATCACTGCTTTTGTTCATACTTTCTCTTGCTTATAATGCCCTTCTCTCTGTTAGAATTCTTTCAGGTTAGTCTGAAATATTATTTTTCTGTAAAAAGTCAGACAGCAAATTTACAGCTACCCAACTCTCTTTGTCATAGCAGGAAAGCTACCAAAGATAATACATAAATGAGTGAGCATGGCTCTGTTTCAATTAAACCATATTTATAAAACTAAGCAATGGACTACCTTTGACTCCCTAAAGCTAGTCTTAGATGATTCCTTCTCTAATGCTTTAACTACAATTAATCTGCCCTTTCTGTGGGGTGCACAAAACTTTAGGTAGGCCTTCCTGCCAATATTTATTACATTCTGCCTTGTAGTTTTGCTTTTCTTTCCTTCTTGTTCTCTGGATGGAAAATCCCTTTATTCATTTTAGATACTAAATAAGCTATTATTAAATTGAACAAGCCCAAGAAATGATGAAATATATTCTTAATTGTATTTTAAAATTTGCAATATAAGTTTTTAAGAATATCTCTTGACCCTATGCATTAGCATAACAGAGAGCAAACAAAGGCTCCTGGTTTTCCTGTAATCTATCCTACCCCTGTTTCTTAGTTTTAACTACTAATATTTAGCTAGGAATGTGGTTGCCTAAAATGAAGATTATAACTTTCAGTTTCCCTTTAATTTACATGTGGTTATGTGACCATATTTTGGTTACAGAACCATAAATTTCAGTGTCATGTACAATTTGTGAGAAGTGTCCTTAAAGGAAACAGATTTATCCTTCCTATCCTATTGAGTTGAACAACCATCTTGGGTCATGTGTTGTGAAACTTGTAATAAGAAAGCTGAACAAAAATGTAGAAGAAGCCCTAGTCATTCGTGATCATGGTGATCTTCAGACTACTACTTTCAGATTCCTTTAGGAGAAAAATCAATTCTATTTTATTTAAACCTCTTGCATTTGGATATTCATAGCCAAACCCAGTTCTCATTGACATTACCATTGGTTATCTTCTTGATGAAATCAAAGCTATGACCCTATATTGAATCACTTCCCAAAGCCAAGAGGCTCTCCTGGGCTGGACTCATTTATGGAACAAACTCTTTAAACTGACTGGACAGAACAGGAAAGAAACCTGTCACTTTGACAAACATTTCCCTCCTTGCTACAGCTGTATCCAGCATTAGCATTGCCCTGCTTATGAAAGGCTGCCCTTGACTTTTCTCTTATGCTTTGCCTCAGCACAAAGCTTGGTGTCACTCAGTGTAGCTTGGCTCCAACTGAGCCATTATTGACAGTATTTCCTCTTGTTAGCCACAGTTGATCTCTCACTAAGTAGTTCCACTGGATAAGTATAAGGCATCAACTTGATAGATTTTGTATGCTCCCATTCCTTGAGTGTTCCTCCCCTAAGTCATAAGCAATAAATGAATGTATATGTGATATGAAAAAAGATTAGGCTGCCCTTCCTCTCCCTCCTATTTAACAGTCATAGCCCCTGACAACTACTTTTATTTCAGAAGTAGTATAGTTACCTAAGTGATTAAATTACCATCATATTTAGCTTCTATTCTCCCTCTGCCTTCCCACTTTTCAATTCTATTCCCTTTATTTCTAATGAATATCTAATTAACTCTGAAAGGATTAAGTTAAACTGTATTTTATAACTCTTCTCCCTCCTAGAATTTTCAAAGATACTTCTTGTCTAAGATTATATGAAGGGGTGTGAACTATTCAATTGCTTCAGAACACTTAAAGAATTTCCAATATAAGAAAACCGAAGGGTTTTGACAGTGTTACTTCATTGAATATCCAAGAAAGTGACTCTGTCCCACTTCCATTTATTCATCCTTTTGCAATTTGCCCTCCTCTTTCACTCAATCTATCTGTACAATAAGGGAATGCAAATATTATGCACCTTTTGGGGGTCCCCTGACAAAAGAAAGCAGAACATTTTTTATAAATTGAAGCATATTTTTAGAATTATGAATGTCAACACAGGTTGCTCTGTTTCTTCAGTTGGATTTTAGGTTATCATTTCTAAATTGTCATCTACTTGTTCCGGTTTTTTGTCTTTTTCTTTATTTCCTTGCTTTCAATTATAAGAAGATAGATATGCAGCATCAGCCTTCCATACTTCAAGATTTCTCTCCAGTGATCTCAGTCATTTGTAGAAAATCCAGAAAGATTAGATAACAAAGAAACAAACAAGTATCAAATGTGGCTAAAGATACTAAGGAAACAAGGGGCTCACTAATTCAAAGGGTATACGTATGCACACATGAAAACTCATCAGATTTTATTTGGAAGTGATATACACTAACTCTGAAAGGAAAAAAAAAAATATATATATATATATATATATAGATATATATAGATATACACACACACATATATTGTATATGTTAATGTAAGTGTGTGTGTATATATGTATAGTGTGAGTTAATGTAAGTGTGTGTGTGTGTGTGTGTGTGTGTGTATATATATATATATATATATATATATATATATATATATATTCTCCCTTTGCCTTCCCACTTTTTAATTCTCTTCTCTTTTTTCTAATGAATAGAAATTAACTCATTAACTCTGAAAGGATTAAGTTAAACTGTATTTTATAACTCTTCTCCCTCCTAGAATTTTCAAAGATACTTCTTGTCTAGGATTATATGAAGGGGTGTGAACTATTCTATATATATAAATATATATATAAAAATTTTGGGCCAAGGTTATCAGATAAACTTATAGAAGAGTTATGGATGAAGTATCCTTGCTGGGGTCACTGGTCATCAGGAAGCAGAAAGAGACTCAAAGTAAGATAAAAGTTCGTGTTTGAGCTAGCTTTTATGGGATGTGTACAAAATGATGAATTTTAAAGCTTTGGTAAGTTGTTTTATTTTCTAAATACATTTATGCTCTCAACTCTTCCAGTTTTACAAAAGTGTGTGTGTGTGTGTGTGTGTGTGTGTGTGTATACATATATACATACACATACGCGCGCACATACACACACACATACACACACACACATATATATACACATAAACACTTACATAAACACATTATATGTATTTGTACATATATTTGTAAAATAGCTGAAATAACTTCAGAATATAAAACTATTCACTTTTGACTCTAATTTTATATTAATTCTTCTTTTAGTTTGATGGAGATATATAACCTTAAAAGACTAATATGTTAGGTAAATGGTCATTTTAAGAAATTAGTTTCCTTACAGGACAAAGGCAATATCTTAGCTGAAATCTTCACCCTCAGGGGTGTCTAAAAACAGTCATTGTTTCCTATAGTATGCCAATATTAGTTTGGGTAAAACCAGAGAGCCAAATAATCCCTAAAGTGTCAGTAAGTCTTCCAGTTTTTCAAAATAAAATGTTCAATAACCTGATATCATTATCATCATTGTTATTACTACTAGCTATAAATAAATACTATATATAAATAAATACTATATATTTCAACAACTAGACCAAAAATAGATGACAAACAATGAAGTTTCTCTTTACCACCTAACAGCAATAGTAGTAGTAATAGCATCTTTTCTAGCCTCCACATAAAGTTGAGAACACAAATATATTTAGAAAATAAAGCAACTTACCAAAGCTTTAAAATTCATCATTTTATACACATCCCATAAAAGCTAGCTCAAACAAGAACCTGTATCTTACTTTGAGTCTCTTTCTGCCTCCTGATAACCAGTGACCCCAGCCAGGATACTTCATCCATAACTCTTCTATAATTTTATCTGATAATCTTGGCCCAAGCACATGTTTTTTTTTTTTTTAATTCCTCAGGTGATTTTAATGGGAATAGTGTGCAAAGAATGTTTAAATTCTTGAATATGTTAGTGATTAAATAACACAGATAACAACTGAATACCTACAGCTACTTTTGGGAAGACACTTCATTCACATTTTACAGTGCATAATTTCCTAGTTTCCATATTGAGTTAGAATAAAGCCCCTGAATCTGCATTTCTAATAATCTCATAGGTGATGCCATAGAAAAAAATTTTTGAGAACCATGGACATATACCAAAGAACTAAATCTCGTGATATCAACTTCTAGGTTCTATGGCAAGCCAACAAAGGATATTTGGTAAAGAGAGTTAGACTTGGAACTATGTAGGCCTTTACATTAATCCTATACCAGAAAATGTATGGCTGAAATATTTATCTAGATTATGTTCAGCTACTTATCTTGTGAACCCAAAATAATACTAGTTTAAATGTACAAGCATTTATTTTTTTGCTTAAGAGAGTCTGATAGGTTAAAGCAAGTATGATGGCACAATGAGGCAATCAATGACTGGGATTCTTATATAATTCTGTCCTACCAAACTCCATCTGTGGTTTTATTCCTGAGGCCACTTCATATACTAACATGATTCCTGGATGTCTAGGTATTGTATCAATATTAAAATAGGTAGAACATTATCTTTAAGATTTCTTGTGGAGGGGTACTTTTTTCCCATGTGTTTAGCCTGTTTCAGAAGGTGTCCTAGAAATCTCTCACAATAAATTATATGTCCATATCACTTTTCAGAACTTTATTGCACTGTCACGTTCATCCACAAAATAGTTCAAATGTAATAGAATACATCAGGATATTTCAAAAACTAGACCAATAATAGATGACAAACAATGAAGTTTCTCTTTACCACCTAACAGGCTAAAGGAAATATTGCTGATTAGTGGGCAGCTCTTCCACAAGTTGGTTCAAGGATTCAGGCTCCTTTCATATTGTTCTGTCATTCCATAAAGTCTCATCCACAAAATTACATTAGCAGGTTACTGAATGTGAATGTGACATTACTGAATGTGAATGAAGACATACTTTCATTAAAAGCCTCAGCCCAGAATTAGCAGGCATTCCTTCTGATTTTATTACCTTGGCTATAACTTAATCAACATGATCACAGCTAATAACAAGGAGGCTGAAAGATGTAGACCAACTGTGTGCAAGGACATAGATTTTTTTGAAAGAACATATCTTGCAAAACAGAAATTATAATCTTATAAATGAATATATGATGATACCAAACAATAGAAAAGTTTTGTTCATAAAGAAGGTTGTAAACTGGATGTAGGATAGGTAACTAATAATCTCTGTTATCTTTTTTTTAAATTTCAGGGGAGAAGGTAGAGTTAAAATTGTGAGAAAGGACCTATAAAAGAATTTAAATGACCTATATTCCCATCTGAAATTTTTTGTCTTTTTTTATTTGATTTTGGTTTCTCATCTTTAATATTGTGCTGTGAGATCAGGATAAATCATTTAATCATTTTTAAAATTTCATATATGCTAGGTTAACTGCCTCTTTTTGAACTATACCTGAGAAGTGCTGTGATACTTATTCCAAAGTGAATAAAAGACAAAGCAAGCATATGATTGCCAGAAAATGTATTTTCCTCTTTAGGTTATTACTATACAGTGAAAAGTATCTCAGAATCTATAAGTCAAAACAGATTTCAGGAAATGAAGATGGAATAACTGAAGATCTATGAAAACTGATACAAGCTCTGAGCCAGAGAAAAAACTGACAGGGTAGCTTGTCATTGTAGACTTGTAACTCAGGAGAAAAGGAGCACTGTGTCACTCGATTTCACAGCAACATACTGGTTTGTGATACTGAGGTAGGCTTTACAGCATAAAGTGGATGATCACGAGCACTGGTAAAATTTGGCAAATGCAAAGTAGCAACTAATTTGACGAGACAGAATTACTCCAAAAGGCTAAAATAGAGCATCTGCCTTAGTCTCAAGCCACAGCTGAAAAGGGCATAGACTTTATATTTGGGCAAGATAAGTGAGAGAACCACAGTGCTCATTCCCTCCTACAAAGTGCAATTACACCTCTGGAGTGAAAAGGTGTTGCTCCTTTCTTTGACTCATAATTTCATTCAAGTATCCAAGGGAGAGCAATTTATGCTTCTTTTTAGAGCAATAAGAGACAACTCTTTACTTGAATGAAAGGGATAAAAGCCAAATGAGGAAGCTTGACTTGAAAAGCCAACCCATTTCTCTCAGTAAATTCTCTAGTTATGGAGATTTGAAGGTGTGCACTTCCCAGAGTGCCAGCTGCAACTTGAGATGGTTGACAGAGTATTTGGGATAAGGGAAAAGAGCTAAGGAAGTCCTGGGAAGGCCTACAATTGGTTTACCATCCCTTTAACCACAATTAACACCACAATAGCCACCCACATCTCCAACACCAAAGCCCAGCTCTATGTAAATGCTAACTGGGCTAGGGATGTGGCCTGGAATACACTTATCTGATTGGCCCTATAGGCAAAAAGTATGTCTTTTCAAGAGAATATATAGCTTCTCTTATAAAGACCCATATTTTATAGTTCATTTCCACTCCTATTCCCAATTTAAGAAAAGTATAGCTCAAAATTATATACATTACAGATACTTGTGGAATATCTAAGGACCTAACTCTGAAAAAAATATTGGGCTCTTTCAGGGCTCAAAAGCCTTGTTGTCATACTCCAACCCTTCAGTTTCTGAACAACACTAGTCAAATTGGCACCTGACTGTGCAGATTCCCAAGCCCACCACAAGAACTACAAAGTTAGTTTCTGAAGGTGGGTAAAGATATTTCTGTAATTTTAACAAGCCCCTTTGGTAATTCGTATTTACACTAAAGTGCATAAGACAGTGATTGTTAATGCAGGGTGCAGAAAAAACCATCTGAAGAGCATATATATGTATACATTTTGGGGGAGAGTACTGGGGACTGAACCCAGGGGTGCTTTACCACTGAACTATATCCCCAGGCCTGTTTATTTTATTTTAAGCTAGGATTTCAATATGTTGCCCAGGCTGACCTCAAACTTGTGATCCTCCTACTTCATCCTACTGAGTCACTGGAATTACATTCATATTCCACCATGCCCAGCTAGTTATAATTTTTTTAATCAAAATATTCTTTCTGAAGACATTCTTATTCAGTAAGTTCAGGATAAAATTTTGATGATTAGTGTTCTGTAACAGTTCCTGAAGTAATTCTGCTACTCAACCCTAGTAAATAAGATTGTTCTTTAAACACAATCTAATTCTTGAGACCCTTGTTCTCATTCTCCCAAACATACACATTCCCTCCAAAGAATTCAAATCTTCCCTTCATACTATCCTCCACAACTCCAAGGGAAAAAACCAGACTCAGTGATACATAATTAAGGATCTTCATTGTTTAAAATTTACAACTGTTTTCATCATTCCACAAGAAGTGAGAGGAAGGGGTTTACTTTAATGTTAACTGCAATACATTTGTTTATGGAACTGCAGCCCAGGCATACACATTCTGATAGTGTGTTTGAGGTTTATGCATCCCCTGATACAAATATATAATCCGTGCCACTGTTGATGGGAATTGTAGTCTTCCAAAGAGAGGGGAAGAGACCCCCAAGAATCTTGTAATGATGGCTCAGGAGACTATATTGACAACATAAATGTTAGTACAATTATGTACAGTCTCCATCTGCCTCATAGCCTGTTATATTTAGGCGTGCTATTTATAAAACAAGTACATCTGCATTCACATATTTGGGGAGGCTGTTATAGAAGTAGATGTTTCTATCAGGTCTCTTTAACTGGGAACACAGCAGGTTTGGTCTTTATTGGGCAGGCAAGCACTGTAATCAAAGCTCTGTTTTCCTGTCATTGTTTATGAGACTGATCATGGGCAACAAAGCAAGAGTTCATAATGTACAATCAGCATAGAATTTCTATTTACTCACTCACTGCCCAGCCACTCTACTGAAATTTGGCCATGGGATACAAGCTAGACAGTTAATAGTAGACTATACTGAGCAATTTTCATGCATTTTGGAAGGGTTCTATGTATACATTTTAATTTCATTCTGACATCATTATGATCTTCACCATCATCATTTTACAGGTGAGGAAACTAAAAGAGTTTAATTCGTTCACATTCAGTCAATGACAGACCAGACTTCAAATCCAAGCAATCTAGGTTCACAGACAGAGCTGTTGGACACTATGGCATACTTTCTTCTAGGGAAGCCCATTAGATAAGGAACAGAATATGTTTAGAAGAATCAGGCTGGAGCCTATTTTCATCACTTTTTTTTTTTTTTTTTTTTTTTTTTTTTTTTTTGGTACTAGGGATTGAATCCAGGGGCACTTAACCACCGAACTACATCCCCAGCCCTTTTGAAATTTAGTATTACTTTTTAAATTTGAGACACAGTCTCACTAAGTTGCTTAGAGCCTCTCTGATTGCTAAGGCTGAACTTGAACTTGTGATCCTCCTGCCTCAGCCTCCCAAGCTGCTGGGATTGCTGGTGTGCACCACCACACCCAGCTCTACTTCCATCACTTCTAAACTAAGTATTCTTGGGAAAGTTACCTAAATTCTCAGAGTTGCCATTTTCTCATCTGTAAAATGAGGGTAATGATAGTACAGTCTCATTATATTTGTGTACTTTACTTAGAGGATAAGTTTAATCATCTTATGCCACAATAACATTGAGGTATAATTATACTGCTTTGTATAATTCTCATACTAACAAACTAAAACACTAGTGCTGTGACAGGAACCATTTATTTTCCCTATGAGTAGTTTGTCTATAAAACTTAACAATAATAACAGGATATTGAAATGATTAAGTCTACTGTATGAAAATATTTAGGATTGAATGTGACAAAGAGTAAATGATAATTATTATTACTATTTATCCAAGAAAATAATTTGTTTACTACCTCTTGAAGAAAGTCATAGGCAGATTATTGATAGAAAATAGAGGAAAGTCATTCCCAAATTATACAGAAACAGAGGCTACGGCAGAGCTAGGTGAGGATAGCAAGAGAGGTTATAGTCAGTAGCTCTATTAAGTATAAGGATAGACAATCACCCACCAAATTTTCAAGTTCTATAGCAATAAGTCATTTTGAGTGTGTCAGAGTTACACACAGCTCAGAGCAGACCTACATGCAGCAGATTTCTAGGTACTCAAGATTTCCAGTTTCAATTAGCTTAAGTGATATTGCATCTTGCAGTCAGTGGCTATAATAACACCTGTTTTCTTTCTAAGTAGGATATAAAATCCTACTTTTTTAATCATCCATTTTTATTGGAACCTCTCTGGTGTGCAACAAATAACTTCCATAAAGCTTGGGAGGTTGAAGATAGCCTTATGCATTCACAAATAGAATAAATAAATATTTCTAGTTTAGCTCTCTATATAATAAGGAATACAGCAATTTAATAGTCTGAATGTAAATACTTAAATATATTTACATAAGCTATTGAATAATTAGCTTGAATAATCTTTGTGAAGTTCAACATATGGACCCTAACAATAAATACTGTTAGTGTTCCAGGTTTCTCCTTTCTGAAACACATTGAACTCATTAAAAACTGAAGAGCACATCTATGATGATGAAAGGAGCAAAGCACAGTGTCTTCACATTTTGCTATGGAAAGTATGAAAGTCAGACCATACATGAATTAAAAGAAAAACAGGCGCTATTAGAATCATTGACTTGTAAGATCTACTATCACTAAGCTAATTGGATCCAGAATGCCAATTGCATGGCCGGATCTTATATTGGAAGTATAAATTACCTGTAAGATCTCTAGCCTCTAAGAGTTCCTCATCTACTTGATGAAATGGCACAAGTTCATCAAGATTACAACACGAGATTGTATATATTAAAGTACTTGGCCAGATGGTACTAATACAACCATCGAAAGGAGAAAGCTCTCCCATCCAAAATCCCAAATGACTCACTATGAACTTCTCATAAATCTTGAAAAGTATTTGCTCAAACTTGATTTAATTTTATTTTAAAATCATAGAATATAATAAAAACCACATTTATACATTTAATTTCAGGATAAAATTTTGATACCTACAAGTAAAAAGCAACACAAAAGAGAACATCATTCCAAATAGAGTTCATTGCTCTGCAGAAAGCTAAGAGTAATGTGCAGTGTCTGCGTGTGTGTGTGTTGTTAACATGGAACAAAAATGGTACATAATTTATGGGCTTTCTTGATTAATAAGTAAGAAATGAACACAAAGCCCTTAGCATGGGACATGTTTAAAGTGTTAGATCTAGACATGAATTAATGCTCTTATCATTCTCCCTACCTTATATTAGTAATCACTGCAGGAATTCAGACCAAGCAGAGTGCTCAAATGGACAGCAACAACTCAGATTTTGTTTTTCTTCATTTTCCATTGAGAGAGAGAGTTAAGAAAGCAGTTGCTTGGGAATTCATTTCTTCTACAAAAGATGAGTTTTTTTAAGACCCTTTTTCAAAGACAATTCAGTCTGTGTCCTTGAGACAGTTAATGAGATATGCTAATTTGGGATAAATAGGTCTGCTATGAATTCTTGATAAGAAAACATCTGCTTGACTCACTTTTTTGCTTTTCTAAAAAGTCAGGGTTTAAAGACAGTAAAATATGATAAGGTATAAGACACTGCCTTGAAGAAAACAATTCCAAATAACTAATTGCTTCTCAAGTCAAGCTCTAAGAAAAATGATGATTAGATCACACCAAGCAAAGAAAGATGACTCCTGAAGTTCCAATGAACACCCAAGAAGTGCAGGCAAAGAGGTTAAAAGCCCATGACAACAACTCTGAATGGTATAGTGGTGTTGGAAACAATCATGCTTACATGAATTGAACCATTATAACCCAACAACAGGTATTATGCTTGAATTCGGGACCCCCCAAAAGACCACCAGAAACCAAGATCGATGTAATCATCAAAGAGGTGTTTATTGCGAGCTAGCTCGGTCCTCCGCAAACAGCAACTGGTGATGCTGAGAGGCCCTGAGCCCAGGGTTTGCAGCAGTTTTATACACTCTTTGGGGAAGGCAGGGACTTCACATACATCATAGCATCTCTTAGCAAATCATCACACACCATGGGAAAATCATAAAACAACTCTAAAACATGATTAGCACATTCACTGGTGGGAACAGGTTGGGTAGGGGTGATTAGTTAATACAAGGTGGGCGGGGGGGGGGCTTTTCACTGATTGGCTTAAGCCATGAGGGGAGTACTGCTGAACTATATGGTTTCTCAACAGGTTATCAACCACCATAAACTACTGGGAGGGTCATCTGGTATCCCAGGTATTTCCCTGTCTCATGCTGATTGGTGGCTGCTAGGGGGTTGCTATGGGTCCTCACCTAGCCTGAGTCAGGGACACCTGGCGCAGCAAAGCTCTCCTGTTATTTGTAGATAAACAACTCAGCAGTGTGGGTATGTGCCTAGGAGTGCTTTGTGGGTCTTTCCAAGGACAAGGGTCACGCCCCCTTCCTTGGACAGGCTTTGCTCTGAGGTAGAGGCTGGATTCTCATGGGAACTTGTTTTTAAGCATGGTTCAAGGTCCAAAGTTAATCTCATCCTTGAGGACTACTTAAAGCAACATGATATGAAGTGTTTTGTTGTTGTTGTGTTTTTATTGTTCTGGGTTTTTTGTTGTTGTTTAGCTCTACTTGGACACAATACTTTTATTTTATTCATTTATTTTTACATGGTGCTGAGGATGGAACCTAGTGGGTTGCATGTGCTAGGCAAGTGCTCTACCACTGAGCCATAACCCCAGCCCATGAAATGAAGTTTTTCTTTTCTCTCTCCTGTCCCTCCCTCTCACTTTTTTTTTAATTTTTAACATTTTTTAGTTGTCAATGGACCTTTGTTTTATTTATTTATATGTGATGCTGAGGATTGATCCCAGTGCCTCACACATGCTAGGCAAGTACTCTACCTATAACCCCAGCCCATCCCTCTCCTTCTTTGTCTACCTCTTCCTTTCCTTTTCTCCTCCTCTCTCTCCTCTTCCCTAAGTCATAGAAATTTTTCATATGATGCTAAGGAAGATAGAAGAGCCAAGAACATGAGAAGTTTCTGTGGTAGCCAAGTTCTTGGAGCAAATTAAAGTTGTTTTACAGAAACACAAATCAGGGATTCAACCTTAGGTTTTCCTGGTTTAATAAACTCCCACTAAAGTGAAACTGATTCAGGACCTCAATTGCTATACAGATAGGTGTAGTGAACTAAGTTGCTTATATGGGCCTCAATAATTAGACCTGTGGAGTAAACACAGTTGATACAAAGGATGTGAAGTAGTTTGGTCGTTTGAGAAGTACAAGCTGCAAATGAGTTATCTCTAGACTTGTAATGAGAGATTAAAAAGTGATACTGGATATCTAACCTTCCCAGGAAAAGTAATTATGTATAATCCAGGGCTTAATTCAGAGAGTAAAAGAAGAAAGCTAGAACATTTCCTATCCCCAGACTCAAAGATGCTCAGTTACCCACTAAAAAAGCTCCCTCACATAACTGTCATACTGAATATGGTAGAATGGGTAAGAGATAAGAAGAACCAAGAAACCAGAAGAGAAGAGTAAAAGAAATTTAGAGGAGGAGATGGAAAAAACAAAAAGAAAAGCCCTCAAGGGAAAAGTTATAGAAAGGAAACAAAATGGAAAATGTAAAACAGGGAAGAGGAAAAACAAGGAGGAACTTTGAAACTGCAAATGAAGAAGAGTTAAGATATTCTAGAGTAATTTGCATCATTCAGGGGAAGCAGAAAAAAGTTAAGCCTTTTGTATTAGGTCATTTCCCAGGTACGCAGTTATCATCTCTGCCTATTTCGCAGTCTCATTTTTGTACCTCTCTCCATGGACTCAAGCTATTATGGTTTTCTTGCAGTTTCTCCAACATACTTTGCTTTCTTTTGACTCTAATGGTTTTTTAGAGACATGTTATGTGGTTTAGAGACACACGGGGTATTTCAGCCATCATTTTCTTACTATTTTCTCAATTTATTGCATTATAATCAGAGAACATCATTTTACATGGTATCAATCCATTGATTTAATGAAATTTCCTTCATGATTCATTATGAAGCCAGATTTAAAGATAGGTAGTTAGTGTAGTTAGGTAAATCAGGTCTAATATCCAGATCCAGGAAGATGAAGATGGAGCCCATCCTAAGGAAATGTTAATGAAGCAGCTGGCAGCAAACATGGAGATGCTAATCCAAAAGCCCTTCCTGCCCAGATTACTCTTTCTGCCCACCTGTCCCTCACCCTTTGGATCTTCCCACCTACATTCCATCTCTGCAAGATAACAGAACTAAGGACAAGAATGTGACAGGAATACTGGAAAGCTGAAAGAAGACCTTAACTATAAAAGAGGAAAGATCTTGCTTGGGTCCCCTTCTTCCTCTGGGGAGAAGTCTTTTCTGCTGTCCTTTAATAAAGCTTCTACTTTCCACTCTGACCTTCATGCTTCTCTGGTGTTATACTTCGGCATTGGGGAAGCAAGGACTCGTCATCTATAAACAGCGGTAACAATAACATGGTCAATTTTTTTTAATGTTTATTTTAGTTCTTGGCAGACACAACATCTTTGTATGTGGTGCTGGGGATCGAACCCGGGCCGCACGCATGCCAGGCGAGTGCGCTACCGCTTGAGCCACATCCCCAGCCCCAATTTTTTTTTTCATTTATGAACAGTTTTATTTCTTTTTCTTTTCTTTTTTTTTATTGGTTGTTTATAAATGACACCTGAGTACTCAAGAATATAAATTCTTGGGGCTGTGGACGTGACTCAAGCAGCAGCACGCTCGCCTGGCATGCGTGCGACCCGGGTTCGATCCTCAGCACCACATACAAACAAAGATGTTGTGTCTGCCCAAAACTAAAAAATAAATATTAAAAATTCTCTCTCTCTCTCTCTCTCTCTCTCTCTCTCTCTCTCCTTTAAAAAATAATATAAATTCTTTATTTGATGTAAAATATGAGATTACAGACAATATTTTTCAGTTAGCCTTTTTTTTCTGTTTACAATCCCCTGCTGGACATATTAGTTTTTGAGAGGAATGTGCTAAAATTTCTCTGATTGTTCATATATCGATTTCTCTCATCACATGTTTAATTTTGAAACTACGTTTTTAAATATTCATATCTTTGTCATGGCTATAATTTCTTCCTATTTTTTCACACTAACTTGTGAAATTCAATGCCTTGAATTTTACTTTGATGATGAATTTGATACTTACAATAGTTAATTACTTGTGTCAACCTGGCTAGACCAAGATATTTGGCTAAACACAAACCTAAATGTCACTCTGAAAGTATTTTTAGATGAGGTTAACATTTAGATCAGTAAACTTTGAGGAAGTCAGATTATCCTCTAATGTGGGTCAGTCTTATCTAATCAGATAAAGGCCTTAAAAGTAAAATGAATCACTCTGAGGGAGGGGAAATTCTGTCTTTTGACTGTAAACTTGAGCTGTAACAGCTCTTGTGTGTACCTCCAGCCTTCAGGGGTGGTCTGAAAATTGGAATTGCCAGTACCCACAATCATGGGAGTTGATTCCTTAAAATATCTTGCACACTCACTCTCTCTTCTTTTCAATTTATTTGTGTGTGAATATGTATGTATGCAAGCAGACACAAATCCTATCAGTTCCATTACAGTCTAATGAACCTTGACTAATACATGACTGTTCTTCTCTTTTACATCTTATTTACCTGGCATTATCTTTTCCATGTTTTTTGTCAATATTTATTATTTTAAGTGTATCTCTTGTATGTAATATATAGTTGGCTTTTTCCAAATGACTTTCATAATCCATCTTTATATTGGTAAGTTTAGCCCACTTACATTTATTGTAAATACTATTACATTAGGTGTTTCTTCGAATTTTCCACTTACTTGTTTGTTTTTCACTGATACAAAGTTCATCGCAGGTCAGAAACTTCCATTTCATTAATTGAATCAGTGACTGTGACTTTCTTTTTTGTGGTTTTACAGTCACAAGACAGTTTCCTAATCATTGACACAGTTTCCTAGTCACTGAAGCCTCCAAAAGGAACAATTTTAGCATTTATGCTTACTTTAAATGCCTCAATTCAGAAGTGACATAAGGCTTTTCCTTTCCATACCATTTTTATCCAAAACTGATTTTATTGCACTACCCAATACAAAACTATCTAGGGAATGTGGAAGAACATATGTATATTTAAGTAGCAGTAAGTATATCAGCCACTTTTACTATTTTACTAGAAAGTGAAAAACTGTTTTCCAAAGTCTTTTTACCATTTTACCCCTCAAGAATGAACTAATTTTCCCATAGTCTTTATTGTGACAACATTTGAAACTGTCTCCCTTTTTAACTGTTGCCAATCTAGAGGGTATGAAGTGGTATCCAATGTTTAATTTGCAATTATTTTATTAACAATGAGGCTGAAAATCTTTTCCTCTGTTTATGGATCATTAACACTTCATTTTCTGAAATATCTATGTATTTTACTCAATTAATAAAGCCTTAATTGCCAGGTGCAGTGGTGCATGCTTGTAATCACAGCAGCTCAGGAGGCTGAGTCAGGAGGATAACAAGTTTAAAGCCAGCCTCAGCAACAGCAAGGTACTAAGCAACTCAGTGAGACCTTGTTTCTAAATAAAATACAAAATAGGGCTGGGAATGTGGCTCAGTGCTCAAGTGCCTCTGAGTTCAATCCCTGGTACCCACCCCCCACACACACAAAAAAAGAAAGGCTTAATTTAAAATTTTTCTTACTAATTTCTTGGAATATATTATCTGTTTGAAAATATTGCTCCTTTTTCAATTGTATCTATTGCAAATGTTTTCCCCAGGGAACTATTTTGCTTTGGGTGGATATATTTTACATTTTCTGTAGTTTATTTTGATGAAAAGAAATGATTGATTTTTAGTTTAGTAAAATTTACATGTGTTTTCTTTATGGATTGAGCTTTTAATGTCTAAAGAAGTTCCTAAAATAAGGTGTTCAGACTTCTTTCTATATCACCAAAATAATTTTTAGTTTTGCCTCTCGTGTTTAATTTTTATATAAAATATATGATAAAGATTTATTTTAAGGTCTTCAGGGAATAGTCCGAGAAGGGCAATAGCTGGGTCAAATGGTGGTTCCATTCCCAGCTTTCCCAGGAATCTCCATACTGCTTTCCAAAAGAGCGTACTGCAGGGATACTGCCACATCGATGTTCATAGCAGCACAATTCACAATAGCTAGACTGTGGAACCAACCCCGATGCCCCTCAATAGATGAATGGATAAAAAAAATGTGGCATTTATACACAATGGAGTACTACGCAGCACTAAGAAATGACAAAATCATGGAATTTGCAGGGAAATGGATGGCACTAGAGCAGATTATGCTAAGTGAAGCTAGCCAATCCCTAAAAAACAAATGCCAAATGTCTTCTTTGATATAATGAGAGCAACCAAGAACAGAGCAGGGAGGAAGAGCAAGAGGAAAAGATTAACATTAAGCAGAGTCATGAAGTGGGAGGGAAAGGGAGAGAAAAGGGAAATTGCTTGGAAATGGAAGGAGACCCTCATTGTTATACAAAATTACATATAAGAGTTTGTGAGGGGAATGGGAAAAAAAATAAGGAGAGAAATGAATTACAGTAGATGGGGTAGAGAGAGAAGATGGGAGGGGAGGGGAGGGGGGATAGTAGAGGATAGGAAAGGTAGCAGAATACAACAGTTACTATTATGGTATTATGTAAAAATGTGGATGTGTAACCGATGTGATTCTGCAATCTTTGTAATGTTTTGAATAACCAATAAAAAAATAAAAAAATAAAAAAATAAAAAAAAGATTTATTTTAATATTTTCCCATTGCATGGATGACCAAAACTCTTGCATTTATCCACTGATTAACAGTATCAGTTCAGTCATAAAACATATAGATTCTCTTCTAAATATTTTCCTATCAGAGAAAATACCACTTTGTCTCTATGACTATATATTTATATTGATATACTATCTCCTCTACATTTTTCTTCTTTAAACATGTTTTTGCTATTCTTAGAATTTTGTTCTTTCATATATGTTTTAAAATCTGTTTGTCAGATTCCTGAAAATTCTGTTAGTATTTTTGGCGAGGATGACACCAAAGCTACAAATGATTATCAGAAATCTGCTTGACATGTTTATAAAATAATCTGTACACCCAAGAACATGGTATATTTTTTCATATATTTTCACCATAAAATAATCAAATAATTAGATAAGAACTGAATGATCACCCTTTTAAATATTAAGTGTATGATTTTACCCAGATTTCATATCAAATTACTGTTATTTAGTGTTCAGCATTCAATTTCATTTTACTCTGAGCCTAAAGGTTCTAATTGTATAGCTTACATCTATAAATTAATCAAATACACTCATAAAAATATTAACATTATAATATGCTACCTCTTAATGTTCTTATTTAAAACATCTAGGCTAGGTGCTTTTCTTAACTCCTTTGAATTTAATTCTCTTTTGACTATAAGATTAACAAGATGGCAGAAAAGATGTTTCTAGTACTTATCTACTTACAGAGACATTAATTTGAACAACCATCAATGTACAAACATATTTTCACAAAAGCTAAGGAAGAGAGATAAGAGAATTATAGCTCCTGGACAGAGCACAAAATAGGAAATGTTGCAATGAAGTGGGTAGGAAAGACAATTTAATGTACTGTCACCCCTCTCCCAAGTCAGTCCACATGGTAAAGAGGAGAGAGCTCTTCTGTGTGGTGGAAGAAGAGTGGAGCAAGTACCTGATTGTGTCACAGATCACTGACAAGGCTCGCCACATGGGTCAGCCCCTCCAGACGGGCCTCCTTGCCAACCCTAGCACTAGGAGAGCACCCCCCATGGCTGCAAGCTCCAGACTGACTCTTGAAGACCAAGGACCAAGGCCCATCCTAGCTTACTTAGACCATAGGTCAATGTATCACCAATCTAGTCTCCACAGACACAGACTTCAGGTCTTCCCCCATAAATCCAGGCTCCAGGCTCGCCTCCATAGTCCCAAACAACAGACCGAACTGTTTCTCAGGTACCAGGTCAACTCCCAGTGATTCATGACCAGACCCTACCCAGGAACCTAGGTACTTGACTCATGCTATTATCAGGATTTCTCCAATGGACTCAACCTCACAGACTACCCCAGAGTTAGCCCAGCTGTAGGATAGTCTTTGTGAATAGAGGCTCTACTCCTGTGTCTGGAACTTAGTATTAGTTCTAGTTACCCTCCAACCTCCAAAAGAAAGTCTACCTATGTATTCTGCAAGCCACCTCTTTCAGAGTATCTAGATGAGCTCACTAGTGAAGAGATTTTGTCTAGTTCTTCAAATACCCAAACACCAATATAATCTCACTGAGATCAGAAATAAATAGGAAAACATGGTATACCAAAGAAACAAAGCATCAACAACTGACCTTAAAGAAATGGAGAACTATAAGTTGTTTGCAAAAGAATTCATCATAATCATCATAAAGGACTTCAGTGAGCTACAAAAGAACACAGTAAGCAACTAAACTAAATCAGAAAAACAATATGTGTAGGTCAAGAAAGAGATAGAAACCATTAAAAAGAACCAAATTCTGGTCTTGTAGAACATAATGACTTAACTGAAAATATCCTTATAAATTTTCAAGTGCAGTATTAATAAAAAAATAATTAGTGAGTTGAAAAACAGATTACTTGAAATTATAGTCAGAGAGGCAAAAAGAAAAATGAATACAAACAAGTGAAGAAATACTATGGGAATTAGAGGAAATCACTGAGCAAAAAAAAATTCAAATGGAATGAAAAAACATAAAAAGGTGGAAAGCATATTTACATAAATAAGAAAAATTGAAATCCAAAATCTAGGATGAGAAATTAATATCAAGATCCCTGGGGCCCAAAAGACCTCAAATAGATTAAATATAAATAGGTCATCACTGATAAATGCTCTAATCAAATTATCAGTAGTAAAAGACAAACAAATTTAAAAGCAGCAAGAGAAAAATGACATAATTAGGCTATTTACAAGAGATTTTGCATATACTTAAAGACACACATTAGGCCAAAAGTAAAATAATGGTATATTTTCTATGCAAATGTCAATCAAAGGAGAGCAAGATGAGTATACATTAATCAAATAGACGTTAACTCACAAAAAAGTCACAAGAGAAAAAGAAGGCAATTATATAATGATAAATGGATCAATTTATCAGTAGAACAATTATAAATATACATGTGCCCAATATCAGAGCACCTAAATGTACATAAAGTAAATGCAGTTCAAAGGAGAGATATACATAGCAGTACATAATAGAAGAGAAATTTAATACACCACTTTCAACAATGGAAAGCATCCAGATAGAAAATTTTTAAGGAGACAACAGACTCGTACAGAACCACATACCAAATGGGCCTAACCACCAAAGATAGAATATTCTATGCAGCAGTGGCAGAATACAACTTCTCAAGCACACATGAAATATTCTTTAGTATAAGTCATATGTTAGACCCAAAAGAAGTTATATCTAAATTCAAAAGGCTAAAAACATACTAAGCATTTTTCTGATCACAATATTGTATAACTAGAAATTAATAAAAGGAGGAAAATTATGAAAATCACAAATATGTGGAAATTAAACAATACACTCTTGAATAGCCAAATAGGTCAAAGAGCATAATAGGAAAAAAAAATAAAAGCAGAAAATTGAAATACAATATATCAAAACTTATAGATGCAACAAAAGTAATTCTAACAGGCTAATTTATAACTAAAAAATGCCAGTGTTAATAAAAAGAGACAGATCTCAAATAAACATACTAACTTTGAATCTCAAGGAACAAATAAATGAAGAATATGATAAGCCCAAAATTATGCCATGGATGGAAATTATAGAAATTTGAGCAGGAGGAAATGAAGTAGAGACTAAAATAACGTTAGAAAAAATTAATAACATTAAGAGGTGTTTTTGAAAAGACAACAAGTCAACAGACTTTCATTTATACTAAGATTAAAAAGAAAATCACTCAAATTTGCAAGCAAAAAAGGGCATTATGACTGATAACAGAAATACAATGTATCATGAGTCTTATGAAAAATTATACATCAACAAATTGGAAATGAAGGACAAATGAATAAATGTCTAGAAGCATATCTTACCAATATGAAATTATTAATAGAAAATATGAACAGAAAAATAAGTAAGGAGAATGAATCTATAATGTTTAAAAAGAACTTTCAAACAGAGAAAATCCCAGGACTTAATGGCATCATTTATGAATTCTACCCAACTTTTAAGAAACTAAATCCTATCTCTTTCAAACTCTTTTAAAAAGTTGAAGGGAAAGGGAAACTTCCCAACTTATTTTCTGAGACCAGCATTATCCTGATACCAAAACAGGACAAATAAAATCAAAACAAATTATAAGTCAGTATTCCTGATGATCATAGATGTAAAAATCCTCAACAAAATATTTAATAAAATCTGACAGCATATTGGAAAGGATCATGCAGGTATGATTATGTCAAAATGAAGCCCAATACCATATATAGGTATAAGGTACCAATTAAAACATTACAAATTGAAGAGATCATGCTTCATGATCAAGTATTATGAATACAAGATAGTCCAATTTATGCAAATCAATAAACATAATATACCACATTAACATAATAAAGGATAATCACATGATTATACCAATAGACACATAAAAGCATCTAATACAATTTAACATCCTTTCATGATAAAAATTGTCAACAAAATAGACATAGAAGAACATACTTCAACATAATCAAGATCCTACAGTTAATGTCATACTGAAAGTGAGAAGCTGAAAGCACTTCCTCCAAGATCAGAAACAAGATGAGGATGTCAATTTGTAGCACTTCTTTTCAACAAAACAATATAAGTTCTAGCCAAAGCAATTAGGAAATAAAAATCATCCATGGCAGAATGTAAATATAAAACTGTCTCTATAGATGACAAAGTCCTATATATAAAAACATTAACTATTCCACCAAAAATTTTAGAACAAATTAATTCTGTAAATGTGTAGAATACAAAATAAATGTAGAAAAATTGTGTTTGTGTATAATGAAATGAACCATGCAAAAATATTTAGAGCACAAGCCCATTTATAATACATCAGGAAAAACAAAATACTCAGAAATGAATTTAACCAAGGAGAAGAAAGACATATAAAATGGAAATTTTAAATCATTGATGAAAGAAATTAAAGAAGGTACAAACAAATGGGAAGATATCCCATATGTGGATTGAAATAATTCATATTGTTAAAATATCTGTACTTCCCAAAGTGATCTACAGATACAGTAGATGCCTAATCACATTCCCAATGGTAATTTTTGCAGCAATATTTTTAAAAATCTAAAACTTTGTATGGGACCAATAAAGGCTATTTTTTTTCATTCTTTTTTCAGTCTAAGAATCAAACATTGAACATTTTACATATTAGGCAACTGATCTACCACTGAGCTATATTCCTAGCCTTTGTCAAATTAATTTCAAACAAGAACAAAGTGAAAGGACCCACATTTACCTGATTTCAAAATATATGAAAAAATACAGAAATAGAACAATATGGTACTAGCATAAAAACAAGCAATGGAAGAGAATAAAGGGTTCAGAAGTAACCCACGCATTTACAGTCAATTGGTTTTTGAAGAAGTTGACTGATACAACAATGGGGAAAGAACTATCTGTTCAATGAATCATGCTTACAAAACTAAATGGCTGCATGCAAAATAATGAGACCCCACACTATACATAAAAAATCAAGTGGATTAATGACTTAAATGTAAGAATGAAAGTTCTCAAATTGTTGGAAGAAAACACAAGGAAATATTAACTTTCATATTATCAATGATTCTTTCTGTATATGATCTGAAAAGGATAGGTAACAAAATCAATAGTATAAAATTGAAAAACATCTGTATAGCAAAGAAAACAATCAACCAAATAGAAACAACTTATGGAAAGGGAGAAAATACTCACAAACCTACATCTGATAAGGTTTTAATACCCAAAATGTATAAAGAACTCAAGGAGTCCATTAGCAAGAAAACAGAAAATCTGATTTGAAATGGAGAAAAGATATGAACAGAGAGTAGTTCTCAAAAAAAGATATTAAAATGGCTACAAGGTATATGAAAAGGTCTTCAACATCACTAGAGGTCAGGGGAATGTAAATCAAAATCTTATGAAAAAAACACCTCATACCTGTTAGGAGGGCTATTATCAAAAGTATAAAAGACAAAAATAACTAGTGATGGATGCATAGAAAAAAGGGAATCATTATGCAATGTTGGTAGGAATGTAACCTCTTACAGCACTTACAGAAGTTTCACAAAAAGTTAAAAATAGGACTAGTATACGATCCAGCAATCCTTTCTGGGTATATGTGCAAATGAATTGACAACAGACATCTTCACTCTTTTAAATATTGTACCATGATGCACAATAGCTGAGACGTGTTATCAAGTTAAATTTCCATTTACAGATGAATAATGTGTGTATATACATATATGTATATAATTTATATAATTCATTCTTTAAAAATAAGAAGATCCTGTCATTGGATAAAATTTGAGGAGATTATGCTAAGTAAGATAAGCCAGGTACAAAAGATAAATATTCCATGATCTCACTATTTGTGAAATCAAAATAAGTCTATCTCACAGAAGCAGAGAATAGAATGGTGGTTGCCAAAGCTGGGGATTGGGGGAATGGGGACATGTTGATCAAAATTACAAAGTTCCAGTTAAGCAAGATGAAAAAGGTCTGGAGATATAATGTAGAACATGGCAAATATAGTTATTGTATACTTGAATTTGGTTAGAGAAGAGATTATACATATTCTTACCATGTGAAAAATAATTATGTTTGTGAGGTGATGGATATATTAATCAGCTTTATTATGGCAATAATTTCAAAGTGCACACACATATCAAAACAATGTACTGTGTATCTTAATTATATACAGTTTTTATTTGTTGATTATACTTAATAAAGCTGAAGAATGGATTTTTTTTCCTTTTAACCAGTGCCTATTATGCATTCTGGTATAAAGCCCACTCTCAGAGAAGATAAAATACAATAGTAGCAAGTAAGTCATTTATACTTTCTCTGTGAGCTTCAAGCATCAGGCCCTCCTTGCTTTTGCTCCTATATGAAGTATATCTTTCAAAGCTCTTTCATTAATCTTAGGCTTCTGTTTAAACTCACATTTACTATGAATTTTAGTCTCTACCACTATTTTATCTCATGCCACTCTTTATATACTTCCTTGATTATTTATCCTTTTCTTCTTCATTTGAATAATTTCTACTATTCATAATTATAACTTTGAGAGGTTTCTCTCACTATGAAGTCTCTCTTTTCTAGTTGCAGGAAATGGAATCAAACATGTTTTTTCTTTGATTTTCTTAATGTACTTTTCTATACTTAGGGTACATATCACACTATCCTGCACAGTCAGCATATTTTGGTCATAGCACTTAGCAGAAAATCCTGAAGGATCATCTCAGGGAGAAAATAGCTGAAATGTGAGTTATACACCAGGAACAATGGACCAGGATAGTGGGGTACCAGGGATTGCGAGAAATTGGTCACATAGAAAAAAACTACTCTTATTCTCAATTTTGCTTCAGGCTGGCCTTATAGGAACATTTCCTACTAAAAATGTGTTCTAACTAAATAATGCATACAGTTACCTGGGTTTAAACAATATCATGGGGAAAAAATTGTCATGTCAGGTTCTTTTCTAAGTAGACCTATATGCTTCAATTCAGATTATAGAAGAAGCTCAGTAGTCTAATGCTGTCAGACATTAGCCTCTGGCTATCCTGACAACTTGGATATTAGACTTATATCTACACTCAAAAAATAAGTTCAAACATGCATGCCAATTCTTTTTTCTTTGTTAACTAAAAATGTTTTTTCTCAGTAGGTAGAAAATTATGGTTGCCATATTCTGTGGTTGGTTTCTCAACATCCAGTTTCCCCTTTTTCAAGTAGATGTCATGAGTATTCCTACCTAAACTAATCTACTATATTAAGAAAAGATTCTATCAGTAAATTTCATTCATGGAATTAGGCACTAGAAAATATAAGGAATGGCACTATTTTTCTTTTATGAGATTTCATCTCATTTCACATTTTTGAACAGTGTGAAACTCAATTCACACCTCTTTCCACCTTTTTTTCCATCTTGTCATTAATATTTCTTCTAACATCTCTGGGCCACACAGAATAAGAAATTAGGAGAGTGGAGGCAAGAAGGTGATGGAGAATTAAGAGAAATAGAGGACTAGAATTATTGCTTGCTCATTGATTCATTTCAGTTCTTATTGTTGCCTGCACCAGTGGGTGTCAAATTTTGTTCCAATCATATCGGAGAGTTTCAATTCATACCAGAAAAAAAGTGTTCTGTGGTTTTAATTTTTAAAATACTAGGCATTTTTTATTAATGAATTATATATATATATATATATATATATATATATATATATATATATATATATATATATATTGTGTACCTACTATGTTCCAGACAAAATTAGAGGCAATATTAAGATTAACAAGGACTTGGTTCATCAATCCACTGTAATTATTATAAAGTAATTATTTTTTTTCTGTAGAGTTCTGAAAAGGGACCCATTTTCCATAAATTTAGGGATATATTTCTTCTATGGGGTTTAGATAACTAGATGTCTGATTCATAGGCCTGGAAGTAGACTACTTATTGCCCAATACCCTGGACTAGCCCTCATATGAGTTGGTATCCAAGTAAAAAAGTTTTTGGTTTTGTAAAGTTCACTTACCTTTAATTGAGGCTACTGATTTTTTCATCTTTGTAGTGCAAAACCAATTTAATAGGGCCCTTTAATAAGGCCAGCATTAGGGGTTGGGGATGTAGCTCAGTAGTAAAGTGCTTGCCTAGCATGTGGGAGGCACGGGGTTTGATCCTCAGCACCACACACACACACACACACAAAAAAAAATCAATAAATAAAATAAAATTATTTTGTCCATCTACAACTAAAAACATTTTTTTTAAAAGAAAATAAGACCATTTTAGGAAACAGTACAAATATAGGCCCTATAAACTATTCGTATTCAAATTTTACATATGGGAAGACATGACTTAGCCTGTTCCAGCATTATTAACTGATCTTCTTACACAGGTTGAGTATTCCTTATCTGAAATGTTTCAAAGGAGAATTATTTTGAATTTAGGATTGGGGGCAGTTGTAATATTTGCATATGCATAATGAGGTTATTGGTGATGGGCCCCCAATATAAATGAAATTCAGTTATATTTCATATGAACTTTATACAACTAGCCTGAAGGAAATTTTTTACAATATTTTTTCATTCATGTACAAAAATGCATATCAACATCACATGAAGTCAGCTGTGGAATTTTCCCCTGGTGCTATCATGTTGACACTCAAAGTCTAGTAATTTGGAGTATTTCAGATTTTGGAATTTAGTATTAGGTATGACCAACCCATAATGGGGCTCCAATATTTAAAAAAATTCTATTTTGAAAATTAAATAATTCTCTTTAAGATCACCTTTATATTTCTTAAATATATAATGCAGAACTCAATGGAACCTTTAACATCAAGAAATTTAGTGAATAATTCTAAATGTCTGTCATGTCATGACATTAGTGAATTAGGGAGGTGATTTTTCACTTATATTTTTAAAAAGTAATCTGAGGATATATTTTGTCCCCTATACTACATCAGTCCCCTATACTACTGCATATGGGTATCTTTCCATATGCAGAAATAATACATTACCATTTCTGTAGCTGAAAATATTAAAATTTAAATTACATTCCACCCTGCTGTCAAGATTGTATTAACCAAACTTAAATATACTAAAAATGACAGTACAATAAAATACAGAGTATGATAAATCACTAGGCTTCTCTATTTTATGTATGTGGAGAGAGGGTTGAATTAAGTGCTTGAATCTCCCTGCCCAAACTTGTCTCAGTGTTTTAACATTTGTAGGAAAAAAAAAAGAATTTAAATTAGCATTCAGCTCTACCCTTCCTATCTTGCTCAGGCAGAAGTTATTGTCAACTAAAATCAATTTAAAATTTATATTTGCCAGAGGGCCAAATGGGTGTGGGGGTGGGGTGTATACTGAAGAGTTTACTTGCATAGCTATCTTAAAAGCAGACTATCCAGAGTAACACAGATTAAGGGATTAGAATAGATTTTAGAATATCACTATATTTTTCCCCATAATGAAAGATACAGCAGCAAACACTAATATACTTTCCTATCAACCAGAGACCTAATGGGAAATTCAGATAGGTAATTCTAGAAATTCTAGAAAACTTGGTAAATGGGCACTATTTATCAACAGCCAATTATAAATCAAATAAAGGGTCACTTTGGTGGATAATAAAGCATAACACCTCCATTAATATATTCCAAATATATTTATGGACCACCTACTATATGCCTGGTGCTATTTGCCAATGAAACAGAGATGAATAAAAATGACAATAGTCATCATCATCACAATAGTTAGCACTCATAATGCTTACTGTGTGCGATCACTGTGTTAGGTGGTTTTCTTTAATTAGTTCTCACAACAACCCTATGAGATGGGAACAATTACTATCACCATTTTATTAATGAGGTGTCAGACTTGGATTAAGTAACTTTCTTAGAGGTAAATATTCAGTCAGTGGTAAAGCTGAGACTCAAACCCAGTCAGTCCACATTGTCATGGAATTTATAATCTATTTGGAGAAGATAGATGATGGAAATATATAAATAAATGTTAGGAAACAAGATAGTCTCAGCCAATGAGAATTGCTATGAAGAGAATAAGACAGGACAATGGATGAAAAGTGGTACACAAATGAACATCAGATAGACCAGCGAATGTGAAAGTGTAAAATGCACCAAATACTACTCTAAGCCTAAGAGATCCATGAAGAAGGGCTAGAGAAATCTCCTATCCTCATGTATCTTAGACTATGATAGGAGAGAGAGTTAATAAATAATTATAAAAATAAACAATGTATACTTATAAGTATGATAAAGAAAAAATAAGGAGTGGCATTAGATATGGTGATGAGAGAAGCTGATTCATATTGTGAGAAAGTAAATAGGAAAACTTCTCTGAAGAAGTTCTACTCTAGATCAGTCCAGAATTATTAATGAATGTTAAGCAGATGATAAGAACATTCCACAGTAAGGTGAAAACATAAGTGGAACTATTATTATGACTTGGTAGAACTTTCTCCCTTTTAAAGAACTGAAATAAGGCCAGGAACACTATATCCTAGAAAGCAAGGACGTAATGGTGAGAGGTGTCAAAAGATTATCAGGTTGTTATATAGATACATGATTGGAAGGAACAAGTTTAGGAGTGGGGAGATGGAGTTAGGAAAAAATTTATGTAATTCAGGTTAGAATTTCTCTTGCTCTCATCCAAAAGCACATATAGAAAGGACTTTGGTCAATCTGATAGACCCAATCTGATTTTCTGTTAAAATTGGGAGCCATCTCGCCACAAAGCCATGAAAAGATAATTTCGGCTTTACTATAAATTACTGCAAATTCTGAATCTGCTTGGAATGCCTGCCCGTGCCTTGAACTCACCCATGCCTGGCTCTCTGACCAGATAGCAGCCCTCTCTGAAACTTTAGTGACACCTCATAAATATTGGCCTTCCCTGGCCAGACAACAACCCTCTCTGAGGCTCTAATGGTCCTCATAAATTCTGATGTCAGGGCCAGCAAAAATGTAAACTACTATTAGTGTTATGCTCCTCAGAGTTCTGTTATCTGTAACCCCCCTTTGTGTAACTTTCTGGGCTATAAAGCTGGGCTGCAGGAAAGCTGTGGCTGCTGTCTTGTTCCCGCGGTTTTGGGTGGGAGAAGCAGCCCAGATCATTGAAAGGTTCAAGAACAGAAGATGTATTATTAATTGTTATATCCCCAGTGCTTTTAGCACAGCAAATAGTGATATTTTTGTGGAGTGAATAAGCCTGGAGAGGATATGCACAATTGTTCACCAGACTTGAAATAAAAGAGCTAGAGAGATTCCCCTGCACCACGTTAAATATTAAAAATTGTTTCTCTATGGGGCTGGGGTTGTGGTTCAGTGGTAGTACACTTGACTATTATGTGTGAGGCAGTGGGTTTGATTCTCAGCACATGTATAAACAAATAAAATAAAAGTCTATCAAAATTAAAAAATATTGAAAAAAATATTGTTCTACTATATGTTTCCCAAATTTTCATGTGTATGCAAATCGCCTGTGGATCTTGTCAAAATGCAATACATTGCTGTTGGGACTGCACATTGATACAACCACTCTGGAAAGCAATATGGAGATTTCTCAGAACACTTGGAATGGGACTACCATTTGACCCAGTTATCACACTCCTCAGTAAATACCCAAAGGACTTAAAATCAGCATACTACAGATGTAGCCACATCAATGTTCATAACAGATCAATTCACACTGCTAAACTATGGAACCAACCTAGGTACCCTTCAACAGATGAATGGATAAAGAAAATGTGGTACATATACACAATGGAATATTACTCAGCCATAAAGAGAAATGAAATTATATCATTTATCAGTAAATGGATGGAAATGAAGATTATCATGCTAAGTGAAATAAGCGAATCTCAAAAAAAACAAAGGTTGAATATTCTCTCTGATATGAGGATGCTGACTCACAATAAGGGGGGTAGGGAAGAATAGAAGTACTGTTGATTAAACAAAAGGGAAGGAAGAGAAGGGGAATGGGAATAGGAAAGATAGTAGAATGAATCAGACATATTTTCTAATGTCCATCTATGAATATATAAGCAAGGTAATTCCATATCAAGTATAACCAGAAGAATGGAAAGTTGTACTCCATATATGTATAATATGTCAAAGTACATTCTATTGTTGTAATGATTCTGATTAAATAGTTCTGGGACTGGGCCTTTGATTTCCCAGCTCTAACAATCTCCCAAATGTTGCTGATACTGTTAATCCCTGGACCACACTTTGAGAGTCATTTAATGAAAGTCCAGGTGATTCATATGCACAATAAAGTTTGAGAATCACTTGTCTCTGTGGCCTGTAATTATGTTTCCTTTCAACCCTGGGGTTTAATAATTATAAGTACTTTTAGAATAAACTTAAAAGATCAGAATTATTAAATTATTATTCCCATAAGAGACTAGCTTAAAATTAAGAGTATTACAAGACTGATTTAGTCAAATTTGGAGAATAACAAATTCATATACAATGGACTGTTGCAAGAAAGTGGAGGCACACTACAGGTACCTAATCACTCTGGCAGAAATGATTGCTTGTGGCATGGACATAGCACAGCTCTAAGCTAACTGTGAAATATTCAGTGTGTCTTCTGTTCATCCACATTGATTCCTTTGTGTGCACACCACAACTTTCTGTTCTGTACCCAACAGACTTCATTGTAGACCCAATTCTTCTCTGTGACTGGTAGCTGGGCTGTGAACCAGGGAAGCAGCCATATGAGGACAGAGTTGCTTTTGCCAATTGTTGCTCACTTGCATAAAATTAACCAATAGAATTTCTTAACTTCCCCTGAAACTAAGCAAAATCCATTTTTCTTCTAACCATAGCCTGTTCTGAAGGATCTGGCCCTTTGATGAATCTGTTTCCCTTCCAGACCGTTTTGGTGTTAACAAAAATGTAGTTTCTCCATTAATAAAGTCCATCTAGAAATAGTTCTTCCTATCTTAAAATGACATTTTATGTACTTATTTGTGTGTGTAGGGATGTTTCTCCAGAATATACAGTGTGATCTAAAGTAGTCTCTAACAGAGAGCCTCTGTCATCTAAGGTAGACACTAACAGAGACTCTCTGTCACTAGCCACAATAGGTATCACTGAGTTCATATCTACTATTTGAAAATCCACTGCCTGACAAGTAGGGCAGGTTCCCCTGTCTAGAGAGTTGCTAAGCTTTTAACATAATTAACTATTCAAAGCCCATCTGCTAAAAGGGAGACATCTGGAATAGTGATTCCCCAACTTCAATGTACATTAGAATCATAGAAAGACTTTTAAAACATCGAAAATTCAAACCACACCCAAAACATCAGAAACTCTAGGGAGTGTTCCACTAATTCAAATAGAGGTAATAGGCTTAACTTTAGGGGCAATTATAATTTTAATTATACACTTACCATAACACATTGTGTGTGTGTGTGTGTGTGTGTGTGTCTGTCTGTCTGTCTGTCTGTGTCTGTGTTGGAGAAAGGAGGCAGAAAGGAAACAGGGTCCTGAGGAAGAGGGAGGGGGGGAAGAGAAGAGAGATTAGATATTATTAATAATTTAGACCGAATATTATAACAATGGTACTTAGAATGGTCAGGAGAATTTTCCACTGATCTGAGACCTCACTTCTATTAACAGAACAGAATTCTAGGAAAGGTGAGCAGCATGCTTCTCTCTTAATTCTCTTTTGTTTCTTTGTTGAAATTTTAGTGGCAGATTATGTAACTCTCACCAGGCTTCAAATAAGCTACACTCAAAAAAAGTGATGGATATGAGCATGTGAGCCATCGTGTAATAAAGATAAAAATTTCTGTGTCTGAAAATGTATAGCTTCATGGAAAGATAGTCTGCCTGAACTCGTGCAATTATTATGAACTTTCTATAAGCAACAGAAAACAAGCCTGTTTTCAGTTTTATAAATGAATGCCAGGCAGTCCCTGATAACTAATGCACATCACATGCAGGAAAATCCTCTTGAGGCATGGTTCCTGGAACCAGGCATTCAGTATTAATTACCAGACAAGTTTTCTTAAGTGGGAAATAGAAAATTACAGACTCAAAGATCTAAAATTATTAGCATTGTTATATACATTACTAGCTTAGACAGAGACAATGTGACTGCATTATTGTGTAATTATTAAGCCCCTAACAAAAACCCTTCCTCAATACCTCCCACCTGGATATGGTGGAGAGTGATCATAAAGAACATAAAATCAGGGAACACTAAAAAGAGGAGAAAGGAGGTGCCAAACTCCAACTTTGTCACAATTTTTTTTGCCAAGAGCTGCCCCTAAATATGGCTTATATTAGCAGTTCACATTTATTGAATTGTTTCTAAGTGCTGTCATCCGTACAAAATGCTTTATAGGTATTATGTCACAATGACTTTATGAAAAGGGTATTTTTACAACCATTTTACAAATAAAGACAACAGATATTTGTGGAGACCAAAATGACTTGCCCAAAATTATATAATTATGGAGTAATAGAATTGTTTCTTTAATCTGACTCCAAAATACATGTGCATAACAATTATGGAAAAACATAACAAGTATTCTTGAGATTCCTATAATTTTACAGCTGAAAGAAACATTAGAGATCAACCACATTAGTTCAACCTGTTTTTTAATAGAAAGAATTATTGGCCAAAGGGTGATTTGGCTGAGGATGAATTACTCCTGGTCAATTGTTGCTTCCACTATACTATTCTGGATTAAGTGTATGTTCCTTAGAATAATTCAGTATCAAACTCCCACACTATACAGGCTTGCAACCCTGAACTAGGACCTGGGGAGATAGACTAAAACAAAGATTGTTATTTCCATTGCCAAGGAGTTTTCAACAGAACTTGAAACAAAGAAAATCCTTAGGTTTGGGTCATTTTGTAATATTTCTGAATAATGCAAGTTTAGGTGTTCACAAGTATAAAAAAAATGAAGGAAAACTGTCATCAGAGCCAAGGGAGAGGAAGTAGTACTTCCTAGAAGAGGTAGATCCATTTTTCTCAGTTAAGGTCTCATGGTGATAACAGGAAATAATTTGCCATAAACAAAGTTAACCACAGGCATATGAGGTTAGGCATAAAAATGTTGATGAGATATGGAGAGTCACACATACTCATTAGCAGGCTACATATCCTAGGGCAAATCAGTTTACTTCCATGTCTTGGTTTCTTTGTAGTGCATAACAAGTTCATCTTACTTAAAGTACCTTACAAGGGCACTGCCAGAATTACAAGTAGTAAATGCTTACAAGGTACTTGAAACAGTTGAAACAAAGTTACATTTAAAAAGATACTTTTAAGTTATAGTTGAACACATTTATTTTGTTTATTTAAATAATTTTTTGTGGTGTTCAGGATGGAACCCAGTGCCTCACATGTGTGGGGCAAGTGCTCCACCACTGAGCTACAGCCCCAGTCCCCCCAAAGTTGAATTGGACACTGTAATTACATAGATGAAACTTTCTTTTGAAATTTTTTAATTAGTCTATTTTTTAATTCGAAATGCCACTGCAGGACATTAAGGACATACTGTTTTTTAGTTGTTGATAGAACTTTATTTATTTATATGTGGTAGCCAGTGCCTCAGACATACTAGGCAAGTGCTGTACCACTGAGCCACAACCCCAGCCCCAAAGATATATTTTTAACTGCAAAAAATGTAATGAAATATATTTACTAATTTTCTAGTTCAACAATTTACATAGTTCTAACAAGTGAACTTATGCTCTAAACATCTTTGCAAGGCCACTGAGTTTTGATGAAAATAAACTCTGTATTATATATTTATGTGTGTGTGTGTGTGTGTGTGTGTGTATATATATATATATATATATATATATATATAGAGAGAGAGAGAGAGAGAGAGAGAGAGAGAGAGTGACCTGCAACTATCATGTAAACTATATACACAAAGATATTGGAAGGTAATCAAAGATTTTAAAATGACTTAGTAGGACAGCAGAAATGTAAATACATATTGTAGAGCATGTATTTTGTGCCCTGTTCTGAGGTTGTAAGGATAGAAAGTAATTTTTAAACTGAAAAAGAAAGAAAGAAATTCAGAGGAAAATACTAATTTCTAGCATTACAGGATTACTCTTCCTAGGGGTCTTCTACAAGAATACCATTCTTTCTTTTCTCAAACCATGGGGAATGAAAATCCAATCCCTCAGTTTACTTCCAGCATGCTGAGAGATGAGAACAGAGGGTGAGAGTTGGGATGAGAGGGTACAAAATTTACCAGACATTTCTACTATCATTATATTGGCAGAGCAAATAAATGAAATGGTCATGGTGAGAAAAATACTATAGTGCTAGTATGTCATTATGATTAGTGGGATTAGAAAAACAAAAGTCAATAATTTTGACCAGTAGTTTTCTTTAGCAGTTGAAGAAGTCCAGAATTATCCTTAAAGTTAGATAATCAAAAACAGAAGATAACTCTCACACTGATTTTTAAAAATACAAGTGTGAAAAGGAGATAGGGTATAATATAACCAAGTAATTAGAATAGCATGTGAAAACTAAGCCCATTATAAATAAGAATAGCACATCAAGGCTAAATTACAACAGAAAGAAGAGTCACAATTTTTCTGGCTTTAGAGAAAGGACTGTCTCCCATGAGCAGTAAAAAACTATACACAAATGCAAAGAGACAGATATATATGAAAGATAAAAGTGTAAAGACAGCATTTCAAACTGGAATGACTTTAAGTACAAAGGGAGGTGGAGAGGCCCCTCTACATAGTGAGCATATTTCCAGAGCCATTACTTTTAGATGCTAGACTCATAGGACAACACCTCTAAGAACAACAGAGATGGAGATGAATCTAGTTTAGTAAAGACTTAGCTTCAAAAGAAACTCCCCTGAGCTAAGAGGGTTTATTCAATAAAAGGTGCTGATGCCATTGGTTGAGTATTTACTGAAAAATATCATCAGTTTTCTACTCCTACCCTCACCCTGGAATTATTTCCAGATAGATTTAAGAATAATTCATAAAAAAATAAAACATAGGAAAATTGGAAGAAAACACAGGTCAATAGTTTTCACAGTGGAGAAAATGTTGCTAAGCATGTAAGCAGAGGCAGAAATAAAAAGGGAATGATAATAGATTTGAATATAAAATTTAAGAATAGATTACAATAGGGAGTATACACAGAATTTTTCAAAATCAATGAAAAATTGATACATACCACCACTAGTATTGGAAAATCATGGCCCATGGACCTAAATTGGTCCATCACCTGTTTTGTTTTTTAATATTTTTGTTACTTGTAGATGGACTCAATACCTTTATTTTATTTATTTATTTTTATGTGGTGCTGAGGATCGAACCCAGTGCCTCATACATACTAGGCAAATGCTCCACCACTAAGACACAACCCCAGTCCTATCACCTGTTTTTGTGAGCAAAGTTACATTAGAGCACAGCCAGACCAACTCATTTACACTATTGTCTATGGCTGTTTTTGCACTACAGTGGCAGAGTTGTTTAGTTGTAACAGAGACTATACATCTATGAAGCCTAAAATGTTGATTATTTGGTCCTTTACAGCAAAAGTATACAGATTCCTAAAGAGATGAATAGAGAATTCACAGAAGAGGAAAGGTAAATGTTCAATCTACTAGTCATCAAAAATACAAATAACATAAATAAGACACCAGATTCACCTATCAAAATGGCCATATTGGCAAAAGGTAAGGGAAAGGTGTGCTCTCCACTAGCATTAAGTGAAAGGTAAATAGATAAGGTCTTTCTTGGGGATATTGTGTCAACAGTACAAAGGTTTTCAAAATGATTATAAACATTGGATACAGTAATTCCACTGCTATGGCTTAATCCTGAAAAAAAAATGAGAGATATACCCAAATACTGATGTGTAAGGATATTCCTGTAAACAATAATAATGCAAAACTGAAAACAATTATACCACAGAAGAATATTTTAATGATATAGGATGGTATGCACAATTTATTTTTAAGTAGTATTAGTCTGGGCATTAGGGAGCCAGGTTGTTCTCAAACCTTGTGCAGTTCACACTTATGTAGTCCCCATCTGACAACCTGTGGGATGAACTTACCAGCATATATTTGCATGACAGAATGAGGAACTCCCTTAAACAGAATTCATTTTTTTAAAAAAGAGGAAGTTGCATAGGACTAATTAGGCATAAAATGATGACTTAAACCAAAACAAGACCTTTGTCATATAAGTCTCCATCCCCCTCACCATGAAATGGAAACAATAACATCTTCCTTGCCAGAATCACCAGGTTATGAGTTTTGATTAAGACACTAGACATTAAAATGCTTTAAAAACTTCCAAGTACTATCCAAATATGTTGGTCTTACTAGTTTAGCTGATCAGAAGCAATTCCTCAGAAACTGAGCTCATAAGACGGGTTTGTTTATCATTAGCTCCTGCTGTTTTCTTCAGCCATTGCAAATACTAGGACAACTAATTTGAGATGAAGGCTTTTGGTACTGTTTCAGGTAGAACAGATTTTCCTCACAAGGGGCTTAGTTTTTAATTTCCAATAAGGTTGAAAGGCAAGCATCTAAGAGCAGTAAGGCTTCTGATGTAGCCCAGTTAATGCAGCAGTGTTTGATTAACTCCATTTGCTATAATACTGCTTTTATTAATATAGACATCTCCTTGACTTATGCTATCGTAGTAGCCACATGTGCATGTATTTAAAATTAACTTCTACAATCATTCTGTTTTCACAGGAGCCTTGAATCTTTTTTTTCTTTTATGCTTAATTGGACCACATACTTCCCACTGTCACCATCCCGTCTCATTTACCTCAGTGCAGAATACAAATATCTTTATGCTTTAACTATTAGACTAGTTGGGAGGCAGTGATGAAAGTAACTTAGCACTCACTATTAAGTTGTTTTTGTGTAACCAGAAGGTGCCTTTTGAAAGTTGCCTACTATCAAATTAATGAAGAAAACCTTTTTTTTTCTCTTTCTTTTGTCACCATTATTTTTTCTATTGCTCATCCTTCAAACTGGAGAACATATTCAACTCTAAAATTCCCTAGGTCTTCTCCAAGTCATGCTATTTTTTCCATGTCTCTCATCTTATTATTTTGTTTCCAGTATTTCTAATATTTTAGTAAGCATCAGAGCCCCTGAAAATATTGTTAAAACATATTTCTGGGCCCCACCATCACAGTTTCTTAGTCAATTAGTCTGGGTGAGAAAAGGTAATGTGTATATTTAATACAATCCCAGGATGATGTTGCCAATCTGAGGACCACACTTTGAAAACCATTGTTATAGCCATCCCTTCTAAATTTCTGTGATGGCCTTATAAAATTTATTTCTCCTTCAATTTACTGTGCATGCCTATTCTACAAAGGAGAGAATAATTCTACAAAGGAAGAGACTCTGGAATCAGACTGACCTGGATTTGAATCTTGGTTTTCACTAATTTACTACATGATCTTGGGCAAATTACTTATCTCTGAACCTCAATTTCCACTTCTAAAATGATAAACAATAAAGCATCAGATAATGATACTGTAATATGGTCAAGGAGTGACTGTCCCATCACTTTGTATAGAAGCAAATCAAAGGTCTCATGCACACTCACAGGATATTATTACACAAATGAATGGACATCATGGGCGGGGGGATATCACTGGGAGACACCTTAAGGTCTGCTGACCATAAGCACAGACCAAGCAGCTGACTTCCTGATACCAGTTGACAGATAAACCTGAATTTCACAGCTGTCTCAGTTGTTTCTCTGAACATTAGATGGTTTTAAATTTCCCATATTCCACTTCATCATTGGTTTTCAAATTTTTATCTTAAAAATTCAAATTTGGAGGAATATTATCATGAATGCCTGAATATCCTTCATCTGAGTTTTCCAATTATTACCATTTTGTCACATCCTCCTCATTCCACATATACTACATGTATTTCCTAAAAACAAGGAAATTCTCCTACATAATCACAATGCCATTATCCTACTTGACAAATTTAACAGTAATAATATTATCTAATGCACTGTCCATATTAAAAATTCCCAAATATCCCAATAATGCTCTTTTATAATTCTTTTTTCCTAATGTTCCAATTCAGAATCAAATTTTTATTTTTAGTTGTCATGATTCTTAAGTTTCTTTAATAAGATTTTTCCTAATGTGTATCCATCTTTGAGAACACTGGCAGTTTTGAGGATTGAAGTTCAACTGTTTTGTAGCATATCCAAAAGTTTATGTTTGCCTAATTGTTTCTTCATGAGTGAATTCAGGTTAAACATCATGACAAGAATACTGCATAGATAATGTTGTGTTCCTCTCATCGTCTTATTGAGAAACATCATATCAGCTTGTTCCATATTGATTTTGTTAATGTTGTTCACTTAGTTAAAATCATTTCGGCAAGTCAATGAAAACCATATTATTTTCATTGAGAATAATCTTTGAAACAATGTAATATCCTACACTTTGAATCGTTTCACTTTAGGGTTTTACATAATTGATGATCCTTTCTAATGTATTCATTAAATTGGGGGTTGCAAACAGAAATTTTCTTTTCTTTTATATTTATGAGTTGGTATTCTATCAAATATTTCCCCTCTTCATCATATGCTATCTTTGTTGTGTGAATGTGAATATTATTAGTGAATAACAAATTTTTATTCAATGTATTATAAGTCATTTCATAATTCTCAAAGTTCTCCAAATTTGGCTCTTGACAATCCCATGGTGCTAGTTTCTACATCACTTTGTCCCTTTGGTTTTTGAGTATTTCCTTATTTTATGGCATGAGATGTTATATTCCCAGATAATTTTAGCCTTCTCTGCAAGGATCACTGACTTCTGAAGGTACATTTTATGTGGAAACTAAAATGTGGCTGATATATATGTGTATATATATATATATATATATATATATATATATATATATATATACTCATTGCTGCATGAGGTGATAGTCCATTATTTCTTACCATATTTTCCTAGCAAAAGTATGTTTTTGTATTTATATCTGTAGCTGCTTTCTGCTCCCATTAAAATATGCATAACCTGACTGAATAACAAGGGAGAGTGAGGAAAAACTCTCCCTGTCTCAATTTAATCCCTAAGAAACAGGGTAGTAATAATTAGTCTCAATTTACCAAGAAATTAGTAATGGAAGAAGATATAGTGGTAAAGAATAAAAGAGAAAAAGGAAGAAAGATGAGAGAGAGGAAAATATGGAAAGATAAAAATATTAAAATGTGGATATAGTATGTTGTGGTACTATAGTCAAACATCATCGCTGACTGTAGTAGCTCCTAAGTGATCTCATATTAGACACATGGTTTCACATACTATCTTTATCTCCAACTCTGATCTATTCCCTCAAATTTAGACTTGTATGTTAAACTGCCTCCTTCCTACCTCTATTTGAATATGTAATAGGCATCTGAAATATAACATATCAGAAATCAACCATCTCCCAGTTTCCTCATCAGAGCAAATATAAACTTTTACTTGTTTCTCAAACTCAAAACCTAATAATAGTTTCTAGATTCTCTTTTTTATTTATCTACCACTTCCAATTCAATAATATTTCTAGTACCCCCCCCACCTAAATATACCCTGTATGTACATAAATTTCCATTGTTAAAATCTCATTCTAAGAATTCAAATAGATTTCTATTATCATCATCTTTCCATAGAATTTTCCATTTTTTCTTCTTGTTAATTTAGTCTATTAGCCACATAAAAGATACTTTTTAAAAAGCCAAATCGGACATCACTTTCTGACCTATAATGCTACAATGTCTTTCTATTGACATTATAATAAAATTCAAACTACTTACTTTTACCTCCATGATTATAAATGGCTTAGTCTTTTTCTCTTTATTTAGTACAATCCAGTCACAACTGTTTCTTTTATTCCTTAAGCATACCTATTTCCACTAGGAAAGGATCTCCTGATTTCCTCTACTTATACTCATATTTCTCTGCATGACTGGCTTATTTTTACAATTTAGGTCTTACTTTCAACATTACCATGTCAAAGAAGCCTTGACATTCAATACACATTAGGGTCTTCCAATTAATGTACCTCAACACTGTTTCATCACAACTCTTGTCACATTCTGTAATCATCTTATTTATTTTCCTTTTTACTATCTGATCTCCCCCCCCCCCACACACACACACTACAATATAGGGCCAATAACAGCAGAATCTTCATTTGTCTTGTTCTTTGTTCTATCTCTGACACTTAGAAGAGTATCTCCTATATACAAGGTATCAAATAAGATATACTGAATAAATATATGGAAGTACTAAATAAACTAACCAAGATATGAGGGTTAGGTTGGACTGAATAACAGCTCTGGTTAGATATTTTGTAAATTGTGTTTTCAGTTGAAATATTCAAAATTTCTCACATTTATTCCTTTTCCCTTTTGAAATTCATGGACCTTTTGTGATTTCCACACTCTTACAAAACCAAGAACACCATCATGTATGTGTCACAATTTACATAGTTGATACCACCTAAAATCATGCCCAAGCCAGGTATAAAGATTACTGTTCACTTCTAATGAAAACTGAGGAAGCTTGGACTTTCTCACATTTTTTACCTAATAGGTCCACTTTACGAAAAGGAGACAGGTGGCAAGGATTGATATTGAGATCGTTAGGGTCAAGTGGGCCTTTTACCCACTTTTTATCAAATTGTATTCTGTAGATGATTTTGCCTACATCATCCAGTGTCCAGTGCAGCCCTAACCTGTAATCAGGAACCTCACTCTGATTTGAGAACTGAAAAACTTTATGACTAACAATCAGCTGACCAGTTTGGAAAAAGAATCCCTGTGAAAATTCTTTCAACTCAATTCATAGAGCATTTGCTTAGAAAAATGTTTCAAAAAAATTTACCCCAGTGAAAATAAGGAATAGGAGATATCAGGGAGAAAAAGATTCTTGACATATTTTTTATTAGATTTTAATAGCTACCATTTACTGTTGAGGATAAATGGCAACACTGCCATGGGAAATGGGGAAAAGTACATAATAAGGACTTCAGCAATAATTAATATAGACTTATACCTCCATTACTTTGAACAATCCTGCAGAATGTTCATGATTATTTGCTATTTGCAGAAGGGAAAACTGAGTCTGAGCTGTTAAATTTTTTTCTGAGACTTCATCCAGAACTACTCATTAGCACAGCCATAATTCTGATCTGACATCAAAGTCTATGCTCTTTCAACTATACTATATTACTTCAATAATAGATAACTGAATATTTCTAAGGTGCAGAAATGTAGAATTAAAAAGAAAATGGGTTTTCACTTTTTAAGATAAATGTTCTCTTTTAAAAATTTCTCAGAGATGAGACATTGGCAATCACCTGCTATCCTGGCATAGTTTGCCAATTGGTTAACTCTAAATTTCTCAAACCTCCTCCACAAAATGCACTTACCATAACAAATTGTTTTATAATTCCAATATGAATATCAACAACTTGGGACAATGAATTAAATCAGATTTATTTTGCTTCAATACAATGAGAGAATCATATAGAACTCAGAATTTAAAAAAAAAAAAGACTATTGCAGACCATCCAGAAAAATTTAGTTGCTGAAGTAGCACAAAGACATTGCTATAAGGTTATCTTTACTATAAGAATAGCATGGCCCCGAGGACAAGGTTTGAGTGAGACTCTGGAGGATATTGCAATTTCATTAAAAAATATGTTTTATAGTCTTATAACTTTCCAACCTTCACAAACAAAAATTCATTTCTAATGGAAACTTGATGTCATTCTTTTCTGGCTGGAACATGAAGATTTGGGAAATGGGTGAAAGAAATTTATTGAGTTGTTAAAAATATATGATCCAGGTCTTGTCTAGTTTTCACCTCCCTGGCTCATAAACACAGTTGCTCTCTTTCATGCTTCATTTCTGTCAATCACTGTGACAGGCATAGTGGAATTCCCCTCCTCTGCCGTCCCAAACAAAAGCAAAATAAACAAACAATATTTTGATACAGAACCCCAGCATTTAATGATAGTGAGCTATTTTCCATTTCTAATATACCTTGAGTTTGTTCTTAGGTTGAGGGCACTGGGGATGGCTGTAAGGGAGGCATGAGAATAGGAATTAATCTGAGTAAGTGGGGAAGGTGAAAGAGCAAAGGCCTTATACAGTATGCTGGATAGAAATGCCTCTAGCAGATGTGCTTGCCTCTTCTTTCCATATGTGAATTCAGAAAAAAAAAGAGAAGGATCTTGACAGAAATGTTTATGCTTTGGGCATAGGTGCTCAAAAACTAAAATAATTAAAGGTGAGTGAAATTAAAGACCTACCATGGTTAGTTTACCATTCATCATTATCTAGGCAATACTCTTATAGTAATTAGTTTGGATTTTGGGAGGGAAAAATGTATGAAATTACTGTTATTCAAAATATAAGCCTAGCTGGAAACACTCCATGATTCAGGATGATCAGAATAATGGGAAATGGAGGCTGGAGGAAAACTATTTGTAGCTCCTGAGAATGTCAGCTTACTGTAAGAGAGCTACTCTGGACAATTTTCTGCCATAGACTTCTACCCTGTTCTAATCAGAGTGTACAAGCTATGCCCTGTTGGTTTCTAATGAACTGACAGGCACTATAGTCTTCAATTCGTTGCTACATAAGGTCCTAATCAAAGAAAACTGTTGGGATTCAATAATTTATATCATAATTGCCAAAATACTAAAAATGTTCTGCTTTTCTATTTATATAAACTCATGTCTGATCTCTGGATCAACACTCTCACTAGATTTTCTCAGAACCTACATATTATATAGGAAGAAACATGTTAGTAAATAATGTCACTAAGGAAACTAAAGAAAAAGTTATCAAGAATACAAATTCAGCCATATATAGATACAACTAGAAATCAGTTGAGACCCTTCAAATAACCAAGTGCAACCCAAGCCAACATGTGTAGTATTTAAAAACTATAAGTTACTTGGGTTCAAATTTTTACTCTGCCACTCTTTTCTGTGAGGTTGGACAAATTACTTTATTTCTCTGTCCCTTCATTTTATCACTTATAAAACCTTACAGAGTTATTAGGATGAAATAATTTAATAGATCTATAAAGTGGTAAGAATAGTTTCTGACATGTGGCATGTACTGTGTAATTATTCAAAACTGATGGTCTAAATTTGTATTACTTTCCTTCAGTAATGTAACACAAAGGGTGTGAAGACATGAGCCTATACTTTGATATAGGTTATTGTCATAATTTGCATTAAAGGAATAAAAATGGTAGGCCATCCCTTTTATCAAACTGGTCTCCTTCATTTCAGAGAATATCCTATATCTTTTCCTCTACTCTACTCATAGTCTTTCATCATAGTATTTTTAAAATATTTTACTGAACACACATTTCTTAAACAAAATTGAAAATGTTCATTCAATCAAGTGAAAATAAACTACTGTTTTTCAATGCCTGACTAGGATACCTTGATTTTGGAAGTTTTGCTTCATTTCTCTGGTAGCCCCAGCCTATAATGACATGTATTTTTGCTGAACTTTCACATACAGCATATTTTGTAGCTCTTACAATTGGTGAAACAATCTCATAATTTTGACTATGAGATTTATTTTTCCCAAACAGAATTATAAGCTTTTTTAGATCTGAAAATAGATTTCTGTTGGACCTTCTGTAACATCTAATAGAGGATGAAGCATGATAAAGGAACTTTACAGCTCTTCCATAAAAACTGATTGATGATTAATTTTTCCATGATTCACTCAACAAATAATCTGATCTAGTTCATTTCATCCTGTTTGAGGCTAAAAATTGAAGTTCAGGGGGTAAAATATTAGCACAGTCTCACCATTCCCACAAAATGTCACCTGCTAACCTTCTGAAGTTGTTTTATTCCCTTTCTTTTGTAGTGAACCTATTATATTTTTGAAATGGCAGTTCCCAGAGACTGTACCTTTTCTTTTATCCACAATTTTAGTCAAAAAATTTTAGCAGAAACATATGGCAAACTATGGAGATGTTATCTTTTTGTATATGGAATAACAGTGGAATTCAGCCAAACTCGTTTTGGCCAAACTAGAGAATCTAGAAAAGCCAAGAGTATTATAAATAAAACAAAACTAAAAGAGAAAAAAATGGTGACCTCTTTGTTTCAGTAAGATAACCAAATGCAAATCAATTTCTTCTGCTCCTACTCCCTCCTCTCCTTCCTGGTACTTTGTCAACTGTTCAACTGCTTAGCTGGGTCTATTCTTCCTTTATATCATTCCTGTTGAAGAGCCATAGTTAGAATAGCAAACAGATATGTGTAGCTGACAGAAAAGTTAAATGTAACAAGGGGTTTCTCTGCAAACAGCGTGTCCTACATTTTGAATGAATAGCATCTTCATATGGGGGCAGAGGTTGAGGCTTCTCTCTGCATTCACATGAAAATGCATTTTAAAATACCTTATGTAAATTAATTGCAATGCAGAGATTTCCATTTAAACTGCTCTAAACTGCTGGCCATTTTCAAATGCTTTTTTTTATTTTTTAAAAAGATCAAAAATGGGTTGTTTTGTTTTGTTTTTCTTTTCTGGAAAAAAGCTGAAAAATCACAACAATCCAAAATGAAGGAAACTCATGAAGATCAACTTTATATCTATTGCATCAAAAATAAAATAGAGGTATTCTTGACCTTTTAGTTTTCAATACAATGCCTCATCTTTGCCCCTTGCCAGACTAGCTTCCGCTCAGGATTTCCAAGATGCTTAGAAAAATGACATAGTTCTAAGAATCATTCTCATTTCCTCTCTTTTTATTCTTTTTGGCAATATAGGATGAGAATTATGGAAAAATATGGCAAACCATGTTGAAAATTAATAAAATTGTCATATTTATCCATTTAGAAAATGTTTAATAACCTACCCAAGTACTACTAAGCACTGTTATGAATAAAATGGTAAACAAGATAATCTTTGTCTAAAAAGAGCTGAAATTTCAGTAAAAGACACAGAGACTCCACAGCATTTACTATATCATAGTATTGTGAATATAGTGGTGGTAAAAATGAGATCACACAGGAGAGATATACAACTCTTAATCTAGATGAGGAAAAGTGTGTGTCTGATGATGCAGAATACCTTCTCAGACAAAATAGCATTTTAAGGAAATGTTTAGGAATTCATCAAAATAGAGTGAGAGTAGAATCTAGAGGGAATGTTACAGTTAGAGGTAAAAGAATGTGAAAAGTAACAAAAGGGCAGAAAACACTCGTTTGAAAATTTGGAATATATGTTCAACATATTTGCACCACAGAAGTCTGAGAAAATGGTAAAAGATAAAGATGAAAGTATAGAGGTAATTTGACCCAGCTATCCCTTTGCTTGGTCTATACTCAAAGCACTTAAAAACAGCATACTATAGCAGCACAATTCACAATAGCTAAACTGTGGAACCAACCGAGATGCCCTTCAATAGATGAATGGATAAAAAATGTGGTATATATACACAATGGAATATTACTCAGCAACAAAAGAGAATAAAATCATGGCATTTTCAGGTAAATGGATATAGTTAGAGAAGATAATGCCAAGTGAGGTTAGTCAATCCCAAATAACCAAATGCTGAATGTGTTCTCTGATATAAGGAGGCTGGCTCATAATGGGATAGGGAGAGGGAGCATGGGAGGAATAGAGGAACTCTAGATAGGGCAGAGGGATTAGAGGGAAAGGGAGGGGGCATGGGGTTAGAAATGATGGTGAAATGTGATGGTCATTATTATCCAAAGTACAGGTATGAAGACACAAATTGGTGTGAATATACTTTGTATGCAACTAGAGATATGAAAAATTGTGCTCTATATGTATAATAAGAATTGTAATAAATTCTGCTGTCATATATAAATAAAAAATAATTAAAAATAAAACATGAATCCTATCAGTTATCTTTTTTCTAGTGTTTGAGGACCTTAGTGTCAATTCAACTCATTGTCCTGTGATATCACTACTTGATTCACAAAAATCTTGTACACCTTCAACAGCATCTTGCCTAGATTTTAAAATTTCCTACTTAAAGAATTCCTTCATATAAATAGCAGAATCTTATTATGATCTAGGAATATCCTGATACCTTGATCAATTGAAAGGAGAGAGATATCCATTTATTTTATACTTAGGAGCTCTCCTCACTGCCTCAGTTTCTGTTTCTGGTCTTAAATTCCGTTGCCAGGGTTTTGGGCACCAGAGATGAATTCAAATTGCAAAGGAGACGTTACCACAAACCACATGGGTATGTGGCTTTATTCTGGTAGGTACATAGTATAAATAACATTTAATGTAATCTAATAGGCCAAAAAAGAGTTATATTCAAACAGCAACAAAGAATTCATTACCTTACAACCATAATTTGATTAAGCTAGAGAGTTGAATAAGAGCAATGGAAAGAAGTCATAAAAAATGTCTCTGTTAATGGAATTCCAGGAAATAAAAGAACAACTGTTCCAGTCTTCAGCTCTTAAAAAGATAAATGTTTAATATTTCTGAATAGATACTTATTTTTCTTAAAAATTATAGGAATATTTTACTCTTCTCATGGATAAAATATTCAGAGTGGAATTTACACATGAATAGGATGGAATATCATTAGATGTTACAGAGCAAGTATGATGTATGAGACTCTTTAGTAAGTATGGGAAAACAGATCTTGTCCTCTATGAGTTTCCTCTCTTATAATAGCAACAATAAGTAAGATCATATTCACAATCCATTCATCTTGAGTTCTTTTATTTTTCACTTATAGGATAATAATGGAAGAAAAGAGAGTGATGTAGTTGGTAGGAGTAATGGGAAGATTGCTTTTAATTTTTCCAGTTGCATTTTTGCATAAATATTACTGTTTCAGAAGTTTAACAGATGTTGAATTAAAGAAGAAAGAAATGTTGAGTTTAACAAACTTGAAAAAATTTCCCTTTTGCAGGAATTCTCAGAACTTTTACTCTACTATGTGCAGTGAGTCACTAATAAAAGAATATCATCTATGACATTTCATAAAGGTATCTGCCCTTGTTTTATAGAATTACACCCACAGAGTCTACAAAAAACTTCGTTAACGAAATACCACAAACCATTTATTTTCAGAAACTTTGTATATAATCAAGAGGTTAAAAGTAATACAAAATAGCATGTGTTTGAATGTTCTTGAAAACACATAGATTCCACACTTCAAGTATCCCATGTCAGTAATAAAATCTTTCCTTGAGGCCTTTGTCCCAAATTTATCTTTCAACTCTCTCATGCTCCATAGCTTTCTTTCCTGTATCACAATTTAGTATATGCAGCATAATGTGGTGGAGAGATCACTGACAGTGAATGCAAAATGCCCAAATTTTTGTATTTGCTAGGGAATAATAGAAAGTAAAAACCACTCTGAGTTTTAATCTTTTTCAACTAAGAAATAAGGAAAATAATAGAGCTCAAATAAATTGACTTAGGTGTGAACTGAAAAGTGCTATATAATTATGCTACTAGTATAAGTAGCTATGAGAGTAGAGAAAGCAGACACTAGGGTAGAACCATGTAATAGTGTAAACCATAATTTGGCTCAAAAAATTCTGGTTTCACCCATGTTGATTAAAATATTCGTGGAGAACAACCATCACCAATATATATTTCAAATATTTAAAGTAGCATATTTATACCCAGAAGAATTATTGCAGCATATTGATATTTCTACATGCCTTACAATGACTTTGTACATAAGATTTCCTCTCTTTTTCCCTTTCTCTTGTCAAGCTAAATCAATCTGTGAGAATCATGCTATAAATGAGAGTATTGAAGTACTTTACTTCGAACTTTAGTTTCCTGGTAATACAGATGAAAAGAAGTGTATTTTAAGGCCAGTCCACTGTTTCATTTCAGCAATTTGCAAAATCCTGCACCTACAGCAAATCCTTGCATACACTTACTTTGACAAAGTTATACCTAGCACGTTGATAATCCAAAATTGTTCTTTCAGGATTATAGAAAGTAAGATTTGATTTTTAGAAATTGAGATGCAGTTTCGATATAAGTTTCTCAAGGTGACCCAGCAGGCCAGAGACAGGAACAAAACTTAGAACTCTAATTTTCTATCTTGAATCCCTCCAATTGTCCAGGCACCCTCCTTAACACAATCAGATTTCACCTATAACAATACTGGTTAATATCTCCTGGTGCTAAAATGGAATTGGAGGATTGGAGATGGAAATTGGTTACTTAATTCACTCTAAATCAATGTCTCTGTTGATAATGCATCTGCCAATGTAAGTATCAGGAATCCAGCTGGGTACTGGTGCATAGCTCCTCAGTCATTGTCTCAGAATGTCCTTGTGACATTAGGGAGAAGATCAGATTTTCAATCAGGCTTCAGCTGTGCTGCCCTTTTTTCAGCACACATTAAAATGCACTTAGAGTGACCTCCCTCCAAGGGACAAATAGGTAAAAGCTTTCTCAGAAGAGATTATTGAGAGGTTTGGGGACCATTCTAAAGAACAAATCTACACAATAAGTATTACATACTTAAAATACATTTATAGAATATTTAGACATTAAATATTGGCTTTGGAAAATATCTTAAGACGTATGGATGTTTGGGTAGGTATTTTTGCTGAGAGGAAAAGATATTATACAACAATACTCTAAATGTGATCAAAATGGATCATAGGCTACATGCAATTAGGCTGAGAAAACTATAAGAGGAAAGGATATACCTCTTAAATATTTCTGAGTCACTATTGATGAATGAATAAATATAAAAATGAATGACAAAAATATCTGTTTTCATATTCATATTTATATCTATATTCATATACATGATGTTCATGACAATTGCAAATCAGATTCAACCTTGGTTTTTTTGTTATTTCAAGATACAGCATCTCTCTTTATGCTCCATAAAAATAGTTCATATTCAAAGCCCATGTCAGTATAGAAAGAAGTTAGATACCACTAAACAGAGGATAATTTGGTTCACAGGTTTGCTGTTGTAAATACAGTAAATTACTACTCATCCAATATGATTAATGAGATATTCAAATCATAATTAGTTCAGGAGATGCTGGAAATCACATTCACCATTTCTATATACCTACTATATTCTAGACAACACGACTGTGCTTTATTTATTTAAACTCATTTAATCCCTTCAAAACCACAGTGAGGTAGGGATTATATTCCTCATTTATTTTTAGGAAACTGAGGTTTAACAATATTAAGTAACTTGTCACAATCATAAAATATATAGTAGTCTAGGAATTAAACTGCATATATAATATGATCGATTTTTTTCCTTGCTTCCCTGACTCTAACCAGCACATCCTCCTAAAACACACACTCCCACAACCACACACACCATTGCTAATAGGATAAAGTATATCCAGCCTTTTTCACAATTTATTCTCTTTCTCCCAATCTTTCAACTTTCCAAACACACTCTTCTCTGGCTGCAACAAATTACTTGTCCTTTTCCTGAGACATGTTTCCCATTTGGAAACATCTTTCTGACCTTTTGTCCATGATATTCTCCATAGATAGAATTCCTTTCTCCTCATTGTTTACTTAGCATCACTCCTGGCATTATCGCATTATCTGGTCCAGCCACAATGTCACTACCATTCAGTGATCTGAAATCTCTTCTTCCAAACTGGTGGCATGGCCCTTATCATATGGTAATATAGACTAGTCTATATTATATAATCTATATTATACTGTATAAATGTATGACTATCTCTTCCAAGGTAATATGAAGCCCTCAAGGGAGTATTACTTAAAATCATTTATTAATAAACTGTATTTGGTGCAAGATTAGGATGCACAAAACACTTGTGAAGATATGTCAAAACTGAATAGTTAAAATTGATGCATATCATTTCATCATGACAGTTTACTGAACATTTTTCTGTTTTTTTTAAACAAAGATAAATTTTTATTAATTTGTACATCATGGTCAAAATATTACACTTGAGAAAACTTACTCTAATATTGTGAAGTGTGGAATAACAAACTTTAATCTTCTGTGCCCAACCACAATGATTGGATTCAAAAGCTGACACACCATCCTCAGCACCAACTCATATGTATATATTTCCCATTAGTCCTGCAGTGCTCAAAAGAAACCACTCAAGGTAACTGTTTGGAATATACTGACAATGCATGTGCAGAGAGAATTTGGGGTTCAAAGCTTGCAGTGCATGGGAAGACAAATATACATCCATATGCCACTGACAAATACATTGCTGCTCTGTTTACATTTTAAGCTGATGTGAGGAAGAGAATCATGACATGTGATGATTATGTGATGAAATGTTATAAACCAATATTTGGACTAAAAAATAGATTGAGGTGATTATGCAGTGACAATGATTATGTGGTAAAATATTGTAATTATATTCATTTTTTCATCTCTAAGTATACACAGGGTATATACTACTAAGCTGGAAAAATGAGTATTCTTGCTTAACTGATTCAAAGGGCACATTTTATCTTTCAGTGCTTCAGAAATACAGGGGAAAAACATTATTTTGAGAACAGTAGTATTGTTAAGACCTCATGTTCTAGAGCCATAGAGATCTGACTTTAAAACTTTAGTACCACCAATTATCAGCAAGGATCAAGAAATTCACACTATTACCATTCCAAAGAGTCATTTTAAATATGTAAGTAGATAATCCTTGTAAAGTGTTAGCACATAATACACACACACACACACACACACACACACACCCATATAGACTATTACTAAGCTCTGGATATTTACGAGTAATGATACATTGAGAAGCTATGTAGTCAAATACCTGACCAATGAAAGTTTACATTGCAGATTCAGCACTTCTGGGAAGAGATATAGGACAATAGCACATTGTATCTTTTTCAGTAAAAACTAAAATTCTATTCATATGCAGAAGACTGTGAGATGCTACCAAGAGCTGGTAACATAGTATTGTTCATGGGAGTTCAGAAAAATCTTATGAAGAATTTGTTTCTTCATGATAGCAAAAAATTCTTATCAAAATACTATGTATTAAATACAAGATAGGTCATCTTCAGAAATAAAAAGTCATCTATATCCAGATGTGATAGATATCTCAGTTCAAGGAGATGAGAATCCATAAGCTTCCACACAGTTTTAGTCAAATAGGAAATGAAAGAGAAATTTATAAGCTTAATAAAGTCATGTATGAGAAATTTGGGCTGAGCCAGCTGATTTAGAGATTAACAGAAAGGGCTAATTACTATCAGATTAATCATAGTCAATGAACTATGTCATCGACCAAGTACAGAATACAATCCATTTATAAATGGACCAGCTGATCATAACAATTAAAATATTTATAGTTTAAATGATATTTTAATAAATTTTAGTAAGGATATTAAAAGTACATTCAGAGCATGGGTCAGGCTATGTACCAAATATATTTCATGCATTATCTTTTTTAATCTTCACAACGCCCTATGAATTAGATTCCATTTTTGCTCCCATCTTATAGATCAGAAAACTGAGGCTCAGAGAAGTAATTTTCTTCAAATCACTTAGCTATAAAGTTAAAGATCTGGAATTTAAATTCAGGTCTAACTTCAGAACCTTACCTTTTAGCCACATTTTTAAAAGTCAAAGTTGTATCAAAGAGTTTCATGTTTTAGCTTAGATTCAAGTTCTTTTTGTTTTCCCCCTTTCATTTAGAAGGTATAATCTATCATCCCTCAGGTGAATAATTCTGCACAAAGGCTTTAATAGGTAGGTAGGTGGATACTATCTGAGGAAAACTTCAGAAACTTTAAGAAAATTAACTTTGGAAAAACCAAAATGGAGGCAGAAGGGTTGGCTGAGCCAAATTAAAAGAAAAAAAAAATATGCAAAGGAAAAAAACTTCTGAAAAATTACCAAATAAGTATTTTTTCATTAGTCTTTTTATGGTGGAAAAAATGGCATTTTATCACATTTTTTAATGTTCACAAATGTTATTGCATATTTTCAGACATTAGCATAGCAGATATCATGCATAATCTTGTTTTTGCTAAGATGGACAGATTCACAGGAAAAATAATCAAGGATTTAATGCATTGGAGATAAGAATTTGAAAGAATGCACTTGTTATTTTTTATATATACATGTATGCAAGGTATTAAAAATTAAAATCTTCATTCTGATCTTTCACATACCCCAATGAAAGGAACTGTCAAAATAAAACTTCTATGTACTCTGAAGTAGTGATATTTTTGCTATATAATCCACATTTGATTTAACATTCTTAGTCCCTAAGAAATTTATATAGTATATAATGACTAAGTAAAAAACTCAGTTTATCTTCAAATATTCTGTTTTGAAATTAAAAAAAAAACTGTTGTTAAAGAGAAGTGATATTTGAGAAGAAATCCTCAGCCAGGTTGTCAAACCCAGTTGGTTGGTCCGATAAGTGGAGAATTATAATAACTTTGAATTTAAATATCTACATGAATCCAAATAACTAAGATGTTATATGGCTATTAATTATTTCCAAAATTCAGAGAATTTCTTACAGTCTCCTACTGAAGGTTCCACTTTAATGTTGCCCCTCCCTTATCCTTCCTTCTCGTCTCCTCTATTCCCTCCCATCTCCTCCTCTATTTCCTTTTTTTAAAAAAAATTTATTTGTTCTTTTTAGATATGCATGACAGGAGAGTGTATTTTTTCAATATTTTTTAGTTATAAATGGATCTTGTATTTATTTTTATGTGGTGCTGAGGATCAAACCCAGGGCCTCACACATGCCAGGCAAGCACTCTACCACTGAGCCATGACTCAAGCCCTCTATTTTCTTTTTACGTCTCTCCTTTATCTCACTCTCTCTACTTATTACCAGAATGAAAATAAGCATTATAATTTTTTATTCATTTGAGTAACTTTCAAATTTTGTTTGTTCTTTTTTACTGTAAGCTCCAACAGGGGCAGTGACTATGTATACTTTGTTTATTGCTCTTACCTTAGCACTTTTCTCAGATTCTAGCCTATAACCAATGTTCAGTGGATATTTGGTGAATGCAATGTTTGACTCATACCCCAGTTGGCATAGTTATGCAGACTGTCATACCCTTTCTCCACCCTAATCTTTACACTGAGTTTCACTCGCACAAACATTAAACTGGTTTAGTAAACACAATTTTATATGCTGCAGATAAGGTAATAGAAATGAGTGAAATGTTCTTGGAGCAAAATTAACTGAAAATAGTTGGGAATGTGGAAAAATTGAGAGAATATGTGATGTCTAAAGGCATTTAAATTTTAAAAAACACTGCGCTGGTGAAATGAAGTATTGTCAGTGAGTTCACAGTGTATGACTTCTCTTCTGGATTAAAGAAGACATGTTGTCAGCCAATACTGGAAACTTTCCATCATTTCCTGAAATCAACCATCACTTAGAAATACTCCATTAGCTAAGGAGAACTCTGTGTTGCAAGGAGTCCTTAGATGTACTTGCCAAAGGGCATTCATTCATAGCAACATCAGAGAAGGCATTTAGGTGAAGATCTTTGAATGGTTCCAATAATGAGAGGATCAAATTGAACAGACAAGCAACAGGGTGTCTGACATGAGTTTATAAATTTCCTTCCCCTGTGGAACTTTCCTCTGGAATTTAAATGATCTATGAAATTGAGTCATTTAAATGCAGATAAACCCGGGGGGGGGGGGAAACAGGAGAAAACATTAGAATGTTTTCTGTGATATGTAATTGTGGATTTTAAATTATAATTCATAGTATATTTTATGTGTAAAACTTATAAAATGACAGAAATTATTGTTGAAAAGGGGACACAAAAAGTCAGGGAAGATTACTTAGAGGTGAATAATATTCAACAGATTTAAAAATATAATGGTGGATATTTCTTGCAGCACAATTCACAACAACTGGGTTATGGAACAAACCTAGGTGCTCTTCAACAGATGAATCAATAAAAAAAACATGTGGTATATATAAACAATGGAGTTTCACTCAGCCATAAAAAGAATTAAATTATGTCATTTGTAGGAAAATGGATGGAAATGAAGACCACCATGTTAACTGAAGTGAGCCAGACCAAAAGGATAGAAAAAGGAAAATGGAAGGGTGAAGAAATGTATTAGGAAGTAAAATTGATTAAATTATGTTATATGCATGTACTGACAGGCTACAATGAAACACACCATTCTGTATTGTTGATTTAAGCAGGTAAAGCTAAATTGTGCAACATCTTTTGATAACAAAATCATATAACTTCCTTTGAATAAACATAATAGATTCATCAAAAATCTATAGAAAAGAATAACTAAGTTAAAATTAATAAAAAGAATACCATGCCTATTCATGACTTTTTAATGGCAAGGAGAAAGGAAAACACCTATAAATATCCATTCTACAAAAACTACAAGAAAAAATTAGCATATAACAGTGATGCAGTCACATCAATGTTTATAGCAGCACAGTTCACAATAGCTAAGCTATGGAGCCAACCTAGGTGCCCTTCAACAGATTAATGGATAAAAATGTGATACACACACAGACACACACACACACTCCATTGTGTGTGTGTATGTGTGTGTGTGTGTGTGTGTGTATCAATGGAGTATCACTCAGCCATAGAGAAGAATGACTTAATGACATTTGCTAGTAAACAGATGGATCCGGAGAATATCATGCTACATGAAATAAGCCAGTCCCCCAAAAAATCAAAGGTCAAAAGTTTTCTCTGACATGTGGAAGCCATGATAAGGTGGGGCAAGTATAGAAGTTTAGAGGAGTAGACAAAGGAGAATGAAGGGAAGGGAGTGGGGATAGGAGTGGGAAAGACAGTGAAATGAATCTGACAAAACTTTTCCATATACATATATGAATATACTACAGTGAATATCACCATCATAAATATTCACAAGAAATTAATTTTAAAAAATAATTATGAATAAGTGTCAGAAAGCAATAGAGTAAAGAGGGCAGGGGTGGAGAGGGGACAGGAAGGAGAGGTACTGGGGTCTGAATTAGAACAAGATATATTCCATGCTTGTATAATTATGTCAAAATGAATTCTACTCTCATATATAACTAAAAAAGAATTTTAAAAACTTTAAAAAAAGAAAACAAGCAAGTCACAAAAAGAAAAAAATATAACATTTATTATCTTTCCTCTAACATTAAAGCATGGGAACCAATTGAAGAAGTTCTATGGAGTTTTGAGAAGGAAAATGACAAGAGATTTACATACCCAGCCAAGCTATTATTCATCTATGAGAACAACAGAAATACATTTTCATATATTCAAGGATCAGAAAATATACTACCCAATCATTCAGCTTAGAAAAAGGATAACTAATTGATCACAATATCAGTCAGAATAATAAATTTTAGCATGATGAGGATGTATATAAAATAAATATTAGTCAATAACTGAGGAAAATATAAAATACAATAGTCCCCCTTATCCACAGCTGATATGTTCCAAGACCTAAAGCACATATCTTAAACCACAGATAGTACTCTATATATACTTTTTATCCTATACATACACATACATGTGGTAAAGCCTAATTTATACATAAGACATAGCAAGAGATTAATAATAACCATTTAATAAAATATAGCAATTATAAAAATATACTGCATTATTGTTATTAAATAATTATGAATAGTTTATTTCTGGCATTTTATTTTTAATATTTGCAGTTTGTAGTTAACTATGGATAAATGAAACTGCAGAAATGGAAACCACAGATAAGAAGGAAGACTACTATATAAGCAATTTTTAAGAGAACTATGATGTTTACATTTAATTTTTTTTCTGATTATCAGAGGTAGATTTATTATGAAGTTAGTGAAACTTGAGCTTTAGTCTCCCCTACTGGCTCAGAGCCATGCCAAAGACCTAGGGAAAAAAAGAGTTCCTTCCAATGTTCTCACAGAGTCTTATGTTTTTGAAAATAATCAAAAAAAAAAAAAAAGATCTTTTAGCTACAACTAGTTCCCATTTCACCCAAGCCTTTTGTTAAATTTCCCTTGTTTCAGAAGCATTGGAATAACTATTCACATTTTGGAAATTCACCAAAAAGAAAGGTTAGTTTAGTAAATATTTTATAAAGTATTTGCTTCTAAGCAGTGTCCTCCTGGATACTTCAAAAGAACTAAAGGAATTTCAAGAAAAATGACAAACTAGCAAGTTCTCTCATAAATTCTCTCATTTGAAATACAAATTCTGGCCAGGCTGGGGGCACACGCCTGTAATCCCAGCCACTAGGGGGGCTGAGGCAGAAGGATCATGAGTTCAAAGACAGCCTCACCCACTTAGCGAGGCCCTCAGCAACACAGTGAGACCCTGTCTCTAAATAAAATACAACAATGAAGCTGGGGATATGGCTCAGAGGTCAAGTACCCCTGAGTTCAAAATACAAATGCTGAAGAGAGAATCAACCTGTTCTCACCTCCCTTTTGAGTCATTGCATACATTGGTAAGGTATTAATAAACATCCAACTCATGTTCACTTTAGAAAAGCTAAATAAATTTAAAATCCATATAACCATGTTAGTATTTAATATTACAAAATAGTACTTGGTCAATTGTTTCAAAAGTGTGAGTAATACATAAATATTTTATATAAAACTATAAACTATATATTACTCTATAACCTGTTTAACCATACAACATGGTTATTTTCTAGATTTTTGTAATTTTTCTATAGCATGAATTTACTTTGTGCCTTCTCCAAACCAATAGGCTCAATTAAGCTTACAAACTATCAGATATAAAATATGCATTGGTATGTGTCTCATCACTTTATAATGTTTGACCTTATGCATTCTAGGTAAGACCTCTGACTCTGAGCTATATCCCCAGTCCTCTGCTTTCTGGTATTTTAACTGCCAACTTTTTAAGAAGGGAATGTCTTCCTGTATTTTGCTCTTAGAATTTCCATTATCAAAGATTTTTTTTGTCATTAAATCTTTTGAATATTTATACAATAGAACAATGGAAATTTGACTTCTTTAATCTTTAAAATCAGCTCTACAGTCCAACTTAATTTAATATGAATTCAAAGTAATGCTTGGGGCTGGGGTTGTGGCTCAGTGGTAAAGCACTTGCCTGACTTGTGTAAAGGCACCGATTTCAATCCTCAGCACCACATAAGATAAATAAAAATAAATATAGGCATTGTATACATCTACAAGCAGAAAACTAAAAAACAAAAAAATTAAGTAATTCTTACTGAGGAATATTATGTTGCCCAAAGTCATACATTATGTTTGGTTTGGAACTAAGAATGGAACCCAGAATTTCTGACTTCCTAAAATTCAGTGCTTTTAAAGACTATCCCACAGCTATATTGTAACCATGGGCTCTTATTTCAGCAGAAAACAAACAAACAAACAAAAATCCCTGACTGTATTTTGGATTGGTATAGTCCTTGAGGATTTAGAAAAACTACTCCAATCTCTGTTTTCTAAAGTGCATGATATCCAAAACCAGTCACCCTCATATTCTTCCTGGTTGCTATCTACATTAAAATGGCTTTGCTATTGTTCTCTTCCTTAGCATTTCTTTTTACTCTTCTGAGGATTGCCTGCCCAAACAAATGGTTTGATGGTTCATTATAGGAACTTCCTGAAATATATGTCAATGTTTCAATGGAAGAAAGAATTTTTACCCAAATATTCTTTGAGACTCTTATCCTCAAATCCTCACCATGCTTTTTCCACCAATCCTGAACTGCTCAGTCAAGATGATTAATCTACTCCTAATCTAGTTCTCACATTGAAAGACTCACCTGAAATCAAACAATAAATTTTCAATAAATTCTTATCTTTCCTTCCTCCCATCTGAGATTAATGCTGAAGCTCACAGCTGAGGTGACAGTCTCCTTTACTTTGGGAAGCAATAAAATCAGCTTTGCTATATCAACATTTGTGTTAGAATATCAAAGGAGCCCATTGCTTGACACTAACTTTGGAGTTAGAATATCTTTTCATAAAGCATCTCCATTTCTGCAAAACTGATACTGTACTGCACAGAATTTACATGAAAGGCAGGGGGTGACAAATACTTTCTCCTTGATCAAATTTTACTCAGGCTTCCTTGAATTTAGGCCTTAAACTTGCTTCTCTCTTACCCTACCCAGTTCTGTCCTTGCTAAGCCTACAGCACTCAGTTTTAGAAAAAGTCCTCTTAAGTTAGTTTAGGGAAAATGTTTCCTCTTCATAGTAATTTTGCATCCACTGACCCACCAGTTCTGCCCATTAGCTAAATACTCTCAGCTGCCTTTGCTGTTTTGGGAGGAGTTGTTGAGGCTGGTCTTATCTCCTCTGTTTTGGTAGTCTTGACAACTATTTGTGATTGCCCTCAATAATGTCTTCTTTGCTGTTTTAAAGTATCAGAATGATTCTTTTTCTTTAAGAGGGAGAAAATTGGAATTTAGGAACATTGTCTTAAGGATTTAAGGAGGGACTGGTTGCATAGCACTGTTATTCTAGTTTCTACAGGATGGGACATCTTGCAAGGGATGAAGAATTGTATTAAATGTTCCCATAGTTTCACTGCCAGGAGAAAAGGAAATTCTCATTCCAAATACTAAAGAGAACCTATAAAGAACTGGAAAAGTACATAAGGAAAGCTTATTCCTCTAACAACCAGTGCCAAGGATATTTATTTTCAGCACTTCTGACCCACAGGACCAGATCTGAGGCACATCAGTGAGACCATTTTGTAGTCCTTGAGTGACTATCTCCCAGAGACACAGGAGTCAGATGCAAGGTTCTGGGTTAGGCTGCCTTTGCCAATAAAGTTATATTACCTGTCCTCAGGATACTGGGCATATTTTAGCACATCCTAAGGCTACGAATTTTCCCTCTTGATTGAATAGCAAAGCCCATGATACCTTTGCAAGCTGCAGGAGTAGGGGTAAATGTGAATGAGATGAGTCTTAATGGTATAGAGGGATAGAATTTTTTTTTTCAAAGCAATCAGATAGTCTGGAATCTGCTGTGGAAAACATACTGGAAAGACCTGTTTCAGTAGTGTTTTTTCTTTGTTTCTCCCCCCTGCTGAAGCAACTCCTAGGGAGGGTGAAAAATAGGATGCAGCATGAAAGAATAAAGCTGAATTAGTGCCCCATAGGTGGTGGTTAGCTCCTTAACTCCCAAGCTTTACCATTCAGAGAATGTCTAATTTGTAATTTCATTCCCCTTACCCCATTAAACACATACATGAATACACACGCACACACACACACACACACACACACACACACACACACACACTGAAAACTAAGACTGATTTATTTTGCCAATCTTTCTTACAGACTGATAATTGAATACATATGTCTGCAGGTCCCTATCCCTATACATAATCTAGCCAGATTTAGAAGACAAATTGAAGATGCTGAATTTCTTCATAGACCCAAATTTCAATTCTTCCATTTCTTCATCTGGAAATTGGTGCAATGCTGACCTAAATGACATTTTTCCCCAAAGATTAAATAAGACAACATATAAAAATCCTATAACAAAATGAGATTTTTAAAAATATAATCTCATGTTATTCACTCTTAAGGCAGAGAGCATAAAACTATTTTTCACAAACGGATTAAAGGCATTTTCTATGTTCTGCAAGATGAATATAGTTCTATTCTTTTAGAGTATAAAACTTGTGTTCAGCCAGGTGTGGTGGTGCATGCCTATAATCCTGGCAGTTTAGAAGGCTGAGGAAGGAGAATTGTGAGTTCAAAGCCAGCGTCAGCAAAAGGGAGGTACTAAGCAACTCAGTGAGACCCTGTCTATAAATAATGGATAGTAGATAGAATCTTGAAAGCCTTTGCAACTTGAATCACTCTAATGTCATGAGAACCTATTCTATGGAGGTGAACAACATATTAGTTACTTTGGAAAGGGGTAGAGTGCACCCATACTGTTCCTTAAATGATATATAAGGGAATATCTCTCTAAAGATTGATCCAGAATAAAATCTTGCTGGGCACAGTGGTACATACCTGTAATCCCAGTGGCTAGGGAGGCTGAGACAGGAGGATCACAAGTTCAAAAGCAGCTTCAGCAACTTAGCAAGGCTCTGAGCAATTCAGTGAGATCCTGTCTCTAAATAAAATATTTTTAAAAAGGGCTGGGAATCTGACTCAGTGGCCAAGTGCCTCTGAGTTCAATCCCTGGTACCATAAATAAATAAATAAATAAATAAATAAAAACTGAGAACATCTATTCAAATTTCCTCACCATACTTTCCCTTTACCAACTTCCTCCCTTCCCTATTGGATGACAAATTGTAGCTCCTTTTGCCTCCTTCCCTCTAAAAATTCCCTAATATTATTTTTAAATACCTATGATTAAATGAAGGATTAAAATAACTCTAAATCAAAAGTATGAACATATATTCTCAAATCTAAATTAAAAATATTTAACAGATTTTAATTAGTTTGAGTTTATAAAAACAGCAACATTTTAAAAATCATCTGTCCTCTGATGTTTGATGCCAAGCTCGAGCTTTATGGAATTTCAAACAGTTGAACTAGTAAAAATCTAGGGGAAAATACTGTTTTTGATGGAAACAATGACAGAACTTTTACCATAATTACAAGTAGGACTGAATTATGGGAGTGTGAAAATGATAGGTCGTAAAAGAAGGGTGAAGATTTGGTTGGCATTGTTAAGGGACAGGGATGTACTCAAAGTGATTAAAAATCATTATAGCTGTTATGGGATATTTTAAAGAGGAGACAACTGTTGTGAATTTTTTTTAATGTGCTACAGGAAGAGTAATCTCCACACATCACTACTATCTCTTGAGCTTACCTCTCTCTTCTTCTAATTTCCCAAGCATCTCTCCCTTCTGCACTCCTCATATCTTACAGTCCTGATAGACAATCTGGTAGGTTAGTGGTCTGATATATTTTACATCTGTTTGTATGGAAGAAATAAGCATGATTATGTCCCTCAGTTTCCTTTTCCTCCTTTCTGCTCCGTCACTTTAAATAGTCTTCCTCATAATAATTAGATCATTGGAGAATTGAATCTTTCAATTCCTACCCAAGGTCATTTCTTACAGCAAATCCCCAGGAGAAGAGAAAGGTTTTCTCTTCAGTGTGATTTTTGAACAATCACTGATTAGTCAGCCTTGACAGCTGTTAGAAAATCTTGGTGTAGATTGAACATTCCTATTGATTAGCTGATACATGGCCTGAGAGTTGGCTGGGCTTATTGCTGGCTTTATCACTAAAACAACACTCAAGAAATTCAGATTAGTTAGGCTTCCTTGTAAACTCCCATTTATCCAGAACTTAAAACTCCAAAGGTTCAAAGAGTCAGAATTATTTCCAGGTGTTATACAAAAGAAGTAAGGGCAGGGACAGAGCCCAGAGTACCTTATGTATCATATATTCCTCCCTGCTTCCGTTCTTTCCTTTCAAAAGGCATTGACTGAATGCTTAATATATTGCAGAGCACTGGAAAATGTTCTGGGACTAGAAATATCCATAAAGCATGATCCCTGCCCTTGAAGGGCTCACAATCTAATGAGGAAACTGACATAAAAGTAGATAACAACACAATGAATGAAGTGCAGTGATTGAAAGTTGCCAGTGGGGCTATGGCAATGCCTAGGAGATGATACCCTTTCATCCATTTGAACCATTCAAAGCCTTTGATTGGATTCCTATCTGTTAGTTAGTTTTCTTTCACTGTGACAAAATACCAGAGATAATCAGCTTAAAAGGAGGAAAGATTTATATTGACTCATGGTTTGAGTCCATGGTTGCTTGACCCTATTGCTTGTGATCTGTGTTAACACAGTATATCATGGCAGGAGAATATGGCACAGGAGGCCTGTTCATTTTATGGTGACTGGGAAACAGATAAGAAAGGGTTTGGGACCTAATATCCTGTTCAAGATCACATGCACAATGACTTAACTTCCTTCCACTATGCCCCATCATTTAAAGGTCCTACCACTTCTCAAAGCACCAAGATGAGGACCAAGACTTTAACACATGGGCCTTTGAGGTTTATTTCAGATCCAAACTCTAGTGCTATTCTTAGAAAATAGATTAATAAAGCATAGTAGGAATGAACACTACTTTGGAAGTCAACTACAACTGGGTTCACATTCTGACTCTGATATGTATTAGTTATATGAAACACGCTAAAAGTCATTCATCATTTCTGAGCTTTGTTTTCTTCTGTTATATAAAACTAGTAAAACCACACATGCATTGTCTTTCTGCTTTCTCATAAGGACAGTGATATTTATCTCTATTTTACAAAAGAAGAAATCCCATCATATGACTGAAATATCCCACTTGATGGTATTTATCCAAAAGCACAAAAAATAGCATACAATAATGATACTGACATACCAATGTTCACAGTAGCAAAATTCAGAATAGTTAAGTTATGGAACCAGCCTAGATGTCCATCTACAGAGGAGTGGATACAGAAAATGTGCTATACATACACTATGGAGTTTCACTCAGCCATATGGAAGAATGAAATTATGTCATTTGCCAATAAATTGATGGAACTGAAGAATATCATGCTAAACAAAATAAGTCAGACTCAGACTCAAAAAGTCAAGTGTCAAATGTTTTTTTCTCATATTCAGAATCTAGAGAGAAATAAGAAATTTTTAAAGGGGGTACCTCATGAAAATAGAAGGGAGATCAATATGGTAGAGAAAGGGGATTCAGAGAGGGAGGAAAGAAGGACATGGGGAGGTACTGGAGAATAAAACCTACCAAATTATGCTAAGCCAATGTACAAATATACCATGATGAATCCTACTTATATATAATTATAATGCACTAATTAAAATATTAATAATGATAGGGAGATCAGTAGAGGAAAACAAGTAGAGCAGGAGGAGAGGAGGGGAGGGAAATGAAAGGGTACTGAGGAATGAGATTGATAAAATTATGTGCATATGTGCAAATATGCCATGTTTCCCACTATTATGTGTAATTATAATGTACCAACAAAATAATAAAAAGGATTAACAGTCCAAAAATATTGAGAGACCTAAGTACACCCAGTTAGGTACACCCAGTTAGTTTATAGCTAGTAGGCTAGATACCAAGTACACTGCTCCTTCCATTTTTTTCTTATTGAACCCATAAATAGGTTACTAAACTACTTGTTATAAAGGAAGCAGGTATCCTTTAAGTAAAAATTTTGACCCTGAGAAGTGAAACTCAAAGACATTCCTCAGTTTATTAGAATATCTCATTAAATAGACTCTCTTCACCAACTACTCTGTTATCACACACACAATAACTAATCCTTTCTGTTAACTGAAGTAATGATATATTTCTCATGATATTTATGATTTTTAAGCAGAACTGTCAATTCTGGTTTTGGTCTATAAGTCCAAACAGTGCACAAAGTCTGTTAACTAGTGGTTTGTCAGACAATTGCTCCTGTCACACATTGTTCCCTGCCTTTCACTGTGAAGGCAGAAGTGGAATGGGAGACACCTGGGGTTTCTTTGAACCCCTTGTCTCTAATGTCTCATTCACATGTGTATGTCTTGGCTAAAGCTAGCAATTCACTGCCTACTTGGAAAGTCAAAAGTCAGAAAAAAAATGTTACCTCAATAATTTTATGAACTGTACTTCCAATGCTTAAAAAAAAAAAAAAAAAAAAAAACTGAGGGAGAGAATCTTACTTGAAAATGTTCTTGTATCAAAAACCAGGCAGTATCTTCATACTGATATATTGTTGGCTATGATTTTAGTTTAGTGAACTGGAATGAGGAACACCTGCCTTGCCTTTGATAATTTTGGCATTTGGGAATAGTGATAAATGACTGGAGGTTATTAGACATGTCCTGCAAAATGGCGCTGCTGGGTTGGAACTTGAAGTTTGTCATTTGCAGAAGAGAACTGACTTCCCCAATTGGACCTAAGTATGACAGCCATGATAAATAGTCTTTCTGTATTGGCATGTTTATTTCTCAGGATCTTGAACAGGGAAATTGGTTTTATGTATTTGTGTGGGTGGGAAGAATTACAATTTTTATCATTTCTTATAACAAATTTATCACCTGATAATCTGAAGGCAAGATCAAATTGCATAAGCAGATGACTTCCTGTCTCCTAAGCACTTGGTGTTTGTTAAGCAAGAAGAATGTTAATTAGAAAGTGAAAGGAAAGTTTCTCTTTTATATTCAGTGTGGTCCTTTGCTAGGTAAACCTCTCTCCAGTGGTCAAATCATCATATTCTGAGCCTTATACTTGACAACTTCATATTTACCAGTGGGGTCCGTGAGGACACAGAGGGAGGGAGGAAAGAGGGGAAAGGTTTCATCATCTAATCAGTTTGTCTCCTTTTGGTTAAAGAAACAAGATAGCTCATTTCTCAGTGCCTTCAGGCTTTTCATTTTCATTAACTAAGGGCAAAAATTAAATTCTTGAAGATCTCTGCTAAATATGGAAATGATTTATCTTGCACTCTGGGTTTTGCTAGAAATCATAGCTTAATATTAATGATGGAAAGGTAGAAATGATTAAATATTTATAAGTCAAATGCTATGCTAATATATTTATTCAACAGACCTATTATAAAGGCAAAACTCCCCACTTTATAAAATAGGGAAAAAGGTAGGAATAAGGGTTACTATTATTGGTTATACACATTTTAGTGTCCTTTGATTTTTTTATACTACATAAATATTAATTTGTTTATTATTTTCCTAAATACTCAGGATTAGGTCTGGATCTTAACTTTGATATTCACCCAATACCTTACTGGTATCTAATATTGTGTGTGTCCAATTTGACAAATGCTGCTTTCTACATTCATACTATAATTATCAAAGTCTCAAGATTACATAGATCAAGTATAAAATGATTGTGAATCAATATTATCTATACCATATCCTACATATTTGGAATTTATATCTCTGTATCAGAAATTTTCACGCCCTGAGATATTTCAGGACCTAATACTGTACCTGCTCAAAAGGTTAGGACAGATATGGTGGAGGCTGAGATGAAAATAGAAATTTAGACTTTGGGCCAAGGCAAATTAACTCCAAGGTAAAGCGATTTTTTTATTGGAAAATAAGTAAATAGAACTAAGTGGCATTCAAAAAAAATTCCATCAAGATGTAAAACCTGCAAATGCAGAGTTTAGATGGGCAGTTTTCATGATCAGTGTTTTAGTAATGTGTCATTTAGTGATTGAAAATAGTAAACCATGAATATTCACTTGATTACAAGCCAGCATGAGAATAATGTTGAAAAAAAATATGGGAGAATATCAGAGAATCCATTTGCCCTAATTATAGCAAAGCTTCATGAGGACTGGGGTCAGGATTTAGCCAGCCAGGAATGAGGGCTGCTCTCTCTCTCTCTCTCTCTCTCTCTCTCTCTCTCTCTCTCTCTCTCTCTCAGTTCTCCTTATACCTGTTCATTTGTTACACTCCACTGAATATTTCATTGCATTTTCACATAGTATCTGTGCTATAGTCTGAAGGTCAGTGTGTCTCCCAAAATCCTATGTTTGAAACATAATAACCAATTCTATGGTATTAAGTGACAGCCTTTGGGAGGTGATTAGAGGATGCATGGAATCAGTGCCCTTGTAAATAAGTCAATAGTGTGTTCTCTTCTGCCATGTGAGGACACAGCAGGAGGTGTCAAGTATGAGACGTGGGCCTTCATCAGATTTCAGACTTACTGGTGTCTTGATCTTGGACTTCTTGCCTCCAGAAGTGTGAGCAATACATTTCTGTTGTTGAGAAAGTTTTTCCATCTTTGGTATTTTGTTATAGCAGCAGGAACAGAGTAGGACAATCTGTTCTCTCTTAACTCAGCTCCCACATGTCTCACCTGGTTCTGTCACAACTTCTTATGACTTGTATAGACTCCCTACTCTTTTAATCACAAATTCTCTATTCTTTCAAATAATATAAAGAAAGAAATATTTATTTCTACTTAAACAATGGATTGAATGGGTCAAAATCAGATGCATTTTCTTTGTGCAATTATCTGTGGCCTATAGATCACTAGACAAATCTCTAAGTATGAGCATACTCTTTGAGGCAGGTATACAAATGGCTGTTAAATAATCATATATACAATATCCATGTATTTGATCAGTGGTCATCTAGATGCAGGGCTTCACTTGCAGAACAGGGGAAAATAACTCAAAAATTATGACAAGATTTTATCCTTAGAAGGACTAGGGGGCAAATAAGAATGTGGTTTTGGAACTGGTCCTATAGGTGGATGCAAAATCTGAATTCATCCATTAGAAATTGAGTAAAGAATTCTGCCTTATTAGATTGAGGAAATGGGGAAGGGGTTGGATAGTGACATTGACGGGTGAGAGAAGCAGTGAGCACTAACTCATAAATCTCCATAACGATTCATTATCAAAACCATGAGAAAGTCATTAAAAAACTTTTCACCAGCAGGAAAGCCTTTAAGAATGCTTAAGGGAGGGATAGCAAACATATTGTGCACGTGCCTTTTCTCCCCTGTCTATTAAAACCACCAGTAGGGGATGGGATTGTAGCTCAGTAGTAGAGCACTTGCCTCACAAGTGTGAAGCAATGGGGTCAATCCTAGCACCACATAAAAATAAATAAAGTCATCGAGTCCATACACAACTAAAAATAACGAAAAACAAGAGTAATGTATCACAGTACCTGTTCCTGGATGCCACCATATGAGTCTTCTCAAAAAGTGTTCCAAGTAGTTATTGTAAATCTATAAGCATTGAGATGAGATGAAAATCCTTTGCCACTACTGGTTTAAATAATTTCTATATTTTATCTGGGTCACAGCTAAACCTATATATGGAGAAATTAGTGAAGTCAGCTCTAGACAAGTTGAGGTATAAAAAGGCAGTGCAAATTAATCAAGACAAGATACAGAGAAAAATAGCATATTGTGTTTGGCTATATCACTCTGCTCATAATCAATTCACCCACAGGAGTTGCCATTCTATGTGGTGGAAATGGCACACATTTTAGAATTAGGCAAATGTTGATGGAAATACAGATTCCACAATTCTTAAGCCTTATATAGGATCTTAGCTAAGTTAAGTTTTATCATAAATTCATCTGTAAAATAAAAAGACTCAGATCTACCATGAAGGATTGACATGGTGTTATATAATGTATGAAAAGTATAGAGCCTAGAACATGGTGGGCTCTTGATAAACTCTAAACAACAAAGAATAAAAAAATAAAATTATTTTGAAAACTGCCAGACACCAACAAAATGTTCATGACCATCATTTTTTTCTGTCTCTGAGTTCTTGTGTGTACTTAGAAAACAATAGATAAATCACAGTGATCCCAGAAAAGGCATTACCATAGGTTGATTTGATCTTGCCCCAATTCCAGTTCTAAATCCAGGCAAAAGCTAGAAAGTATGTAACTCACAGTTACAGAAGGCTGTGAGTCCTGGACTTAACTCTGGCCTGGACTGGTAACAGAGTCTACCTTGCCTCTGTGATTATATCACAATGTTAGGGATCCCTAACTGATCCTGGGGTCGTACCAGTAGCACACTTCATTAATAGAGCAGAGAAAGAAACACTGCAGGTCTCCACTTTGCCTCCACAGGAAGAAACAGAAATCATCTGAAATTCCACATTTCTGCTTCAACTAGGTGGCACCCAGAGACTCATTGTTGTACATTTGCCTTGCACCTTGTATGACATAAGCCTGCTTTCCCAGACATGTTTCTCAGGTCACTTACAGGACCACAAGGTCAAAGTTATTTTTCCTAGATACCTGGAATGTCTTCTTTGCTGTGTATCCAAGAGATAAAATGAAGAGCTTTCTGGCATGCAGCTATAATAATTGGGAATCCTTCAGTGCACTTGAGAGGCTAAGGGGATTGGATACTTTGTTAGCATCAAAGATCATCAAATTAGTTAAAGCCTCAGCTACTTGATGTTTTCTCCTTTATCTGTTAAGGTCCATCCGGCATGCCAAACAATCCTTGATTTTCTGTAGTATTGGAGAAGACTTACAAAAATTCCAAAAGAACCAATTATATCAGTTCATTTATATTTGACTTTGGGATATATGATATTTGTACATATATTTTTGCTGCAGTTTTAATGTCTGGGATTTTGCTTGGATTAATGATAAAATTAGTACATCTGCTAATGAGAATCATGGGGTTATGAGACTCAGAATGCTGGATTTCGGCATTCTAAATTGGCAGAAACTAATCTACAGAGTGAACAATATACATGCAAGCAGTTTAAAGTGAACACTATTCACAAGAGGAGGGGTAGAAGATATAAATAAGCCTTTCATCTTCTGCAAATACTCTTCTATCCCTTATTTTTAGGTGCTCAAAAAAAATACTCTTCATTTTGATGCCATTCATTTTCCAGGGTGATTTTTGCCTTCTTTTGCTCTCTTTCTAGCACCGCTCTATTTGAGATCAGGGAACATTTGCTAAGGCTCTCTAATTTTTCCTTTCTTTTCTGAAAGCTTCTTCCTGCCTTATTCCATGCTCTTTAACCACTCAGTCCAACTGGCCCTTCTAAGTGAGACAAATGACATCAGAAAATATTCTGTGCTTCATTGAGAGAGTTGCTAAATAATATAGGACATACAAGTCCTGAAGCCATATGAAATAAGGACTTAATAGCTAAGTTTCATACAGTTGCTGCGCTCCAGCCAGACAGAGAAACAGCCTCTTGGTAGAGACTCCTCCACGGGACAGATATTAGGCCCTTCCTCATTCTAGTGCGCTACAAGGATTCCTTCCAAATCATCTACTATGCCCCTAAGTCCCTCCCTCAGAGTACTGAGATCAAAGTCATAACACTTGATCTTACCCAGGTCATTGCTTTTCACTCCAGGAGCTCCTTCAACTAAGCACAATTCAACATCACTAAGTGCGGGCCTTAAAGTACAGCTTAAATGGACCATAAGATTTCTTTCCCTTTGCACTGCATCTCAGCCCACCCCAGGCCCTCTTCCTTCTCATGCTATACAGATTTCCGGGATTCTTTCTCTGGGAAAATAAACATTCTAATAAAAGTTCTATCCTCCCAACATGGAATTGCAGTGTGTGTGTGTGTGTGTGGAGGGGAGTGGGGGGGCTCTGTTGCAAATCACTGATGCTAGGGATAGGCCCTCACTTTAATTAACTGTTAGCCAATTCCTCACTCAACATCAAAGAGAAATCTGAAGTTAGAAATGAGTTTTTCTCCTTTATAAACTGCCACCATTTCAGTCCTATAGACATACATAGAAATTTTTCATGGTTTGTATAATATCTGTATTTCATCATGAGCTGATTAAAAAGATATAAAATTCCTATCTATGTCCTCGTAGAATTAACTGCAGCTCAGAGCTGGGAAGTACAAGTAGTAAAGGAATACACAGAGCAAATATAGGCAGGAAATCAGGAAGAACTTGTGCTGGATTGTTTTCCATTGTTTCTTCATTTTTTTTTTCTGACTTTTCTGATGCTACTCTTGATTCTTGTATATGTTTCCCTTGCACAGATGTAGGGTCTCTTGCTGTGCTGCTTTTGTGTCTTGGTTGAATCCCCTCATATTCTCTCATGGACTCACCATGCTTTCCTTGCTTCTTTGAAGTTTTGAGAAAGCTTTGATATCAGATCTGAGCAAGCCTACTCACACATAACAACAGCCATCAGTTCATGGTTGACCTGGAGTTTTTGTTTTATATGTGTATATGTATAGGTGTAAGTGTATGTATGTTTGGTTCAGTTGCTTCTATATGTTCACCTGGAGGGAGCATAGTAAAGTATTGTGGTACAGTATTGTGCTCAAGGATATGAGTATCTGAGCCAGAAAGACAAGGATTACTTACTGGCCCTGAATTTTCTAGCTATTTAATGGTAGAAGGATACTTAAACTATCCTCTAAAAATGGAGAAAATAATGATAGCAGTCACATATAGTTGTTTGAAGATTAAAAGGAGCAATGCATGTAAGTAGTATGGAATCATATTTGGAATACAATAGATTCTCAATTAATAGAATCTGGACAAAGGGTAAGAATCTCAATATTTATAGTAGGTTTCCTCCAAAGCTCAATTCCATAGATCCTATAATAGAGAGTCATGATGTATTCTAGAGGACCAAATTGTAAGGGGTTTCAGGGATCAAGCTGTTTGATCCTTTGATTTTTTTAATGCAGAACCTGAGCCACAGAGAGAAAAAAACAGATATGTCTCAGGTCATTTGGGGAGAATGTGGCATGTACAGAGTTAAATATTGAAGACTCATTATTTCCCTCTTTCTTTTCTTCCATTTTGCCTCTGTGATAGAATTTCAAGAACAATTCTTCTGCATTAGTTTTCCCAACACATTCTAGTGGGAAAAGTGTGTTACAGAAAGCTTCACACTATGGAGACAGAAAAGGCACAGAGGAGAATGTGAAGGAAAAGAAAACAGCAAATGTTCTGCATATCAGAAGCTTGTACTGCAAAAGGAGAGAAATGGTACCTATATGTACACATCATGCACACACCCGATCACAGAAACACACATACCCAACACAAAACAAGCAGGCAAAGGAGCAAAATATTCAAAGTTGTTAAGTGCAAAATGAGTTCATGAGGTCTTGAATGGAATGATTAAAAACAACAAAACTCTTATAACCAAGAAAGCTTAAAAGAGGATGACTATCTGGAAAGAAGTAAAAATTCTATTCTTGCATTAGCTCTGTTAAAACATCTCCCCAAACATGTAAGAACAATAAGACATTACCATCCATTTTATCCCACCAGAATCTGTTCTAGCCCTTAGAGATCCATTTATAAGGAAGATAAAACATTCATCTAAATCTTGATTTTGCTGTTCTTGAGCGTATATATCTGTTACCCCAGCTACTTGGGAGGCTGAAGTAGGAGGATGGCAAATTTGAAGCCAGGCTGGGCAACTTAATGAGAATGTGTCTTAAAATAAAGAGCTGGGAAGGTACCTCAGAGGTAGAATGCTTATGTGGCCCGTGTTCAATCCCTAATACCAAATAGACATAGACACACATACACACACACACACATACACACACACACACATACACACACACACACACAGAGTGGGGGGAGGGAGAGAGAAGGAGGGAAATATCTTGGTTTCCACATTATTTAAAGACAAGCTTTGCACATCTGTTCAACCTTCATGAAGCTTCTTAAGTCATCATCACATATGTTTACCAGAAAAGCTGTTACCACAGAAGGTTTCCACAGAAGCCATTTAGTTAAATTCAGTTTTGAATGCCAAACATAGAATGCAAATGTACCTTGGCCAACTTCTCACTCCTGGGGATGTTCCCTCTCCCTCTAACCTGCCCACTGTGAGGTGTCAGACTGACCCTTGCTTCAGCAGGCTTAATGGAGAACAGACAGCAGATTTTGGTAATGGATCAGTTCCTCTACTCAGGATGCCCGATCCATAATGAAAATGAATTACTGTCTTTTAGTTCACTCAGAATAACCAAGTATGGATTAGTCTTTGATTCTGACTTTACAGATGCACAAATCCTATTGTCTAAAGCCTTAGCAGGACACTATAATGTTTCAAGTCTGGATGTGCAAAAGGGAGTTGTGCATAGATTAGCCAAATGTCCATTTATTCATTGACACGGCAGGATTCAAATAATAGATCTTCCAAAAATATGCCCTAGTCACTCTCCTTCTTTGGCACATTCTTTGCAGATATTAGAGAAGTGTTCTTGCAAAGCGGAGCTGCAAAGCTGGCAAAGTTTCTCTGCTGGCTCCCTGCGTCTCTCTGGTTAACACTCTGCTACCATGCCATAGCATTTTAGGTGCTTCTTCTGTTGTGTCGGGGTGTTCTACTAGACTCCAAGCAATACCTTAAGCTCACAACTGTCCTCATCTCATGCCATGGCCCAATACCCTTTAATGCTTAATTCAAAGAGTGGTAACTCTGGAAGAATCTCAGGTATTGCTATGATTTGTTCCTCCAAGGTAGGAGCATATTTTTAAATCTTAGTCATTTTATACCACTGGAAAGATACAGATCAGATTATTAACTGCTTTCTGTGCTATTATTTGAAAGGGATCAGATATTATTGTTCAAGTAGTTGGTGTCTATGAAAACTTTTAACATAAAAAACTGTCAGATTTAGAAAAGGCACACTGAAGATAGTATGGGAGACAAGGGTGACACTTATGAGCATTTCAAAGGGCATAGTCAAGGATCAAAGCCAGAAATCCTGGAGAAGTAGAGTGAATGTTCAAACTCGTGTCAAATTAAAAGGTCAAGGACATGAATTGGAAAGCATTAAAACTATCACAGACTCAACCCCAAATTATCTAACTTACTGACCTATATAGTGTGGTTCAGTGTCCCATTTTTTTAATCAAGGCCAATGCAAGCCAAATGATTAGCTCTTGGGTGTGGCAATGTTAGGATTCCTATGCAAACTGAAGAAAGTGTTCTTTTAACTCATGAAGTGAGATAACAGAGAAGAGAAAAAGAAAATAAAAAGGCAAAAGGGGGCAAGCTGGAAGCAGTCTGTCAGACATGAACATATTTGAGAATACTCATAGACACATAAGCATCGCAGCACTCTTGCTTCCTTAATCAACAAAGAGGCACCTTGGATTTACTATCTACTGGGAAATGCTAAAAAAATGACTTGAAATTCTAGACCTGACATGTTTTCAATTTTTTCTCAATTACTCTAACTTTATTTCTATGAAGCAATAGAGGGCAATAGTCCTGAGTAAGGCTTATCATGAATAAATCTCTATATCTACCTACCTCAGCAAACAAGGAACACATGAAACCACTTCAATTTCACAATCATGACTTATGATGTGTTCCAGAGGATAGGGTTGTAGTCACAGATCTTTGTAATGATCTTGTGTTACTGTCTGTGTTGGTTAGCCCTTCATCACTGTGATCAAGGTACCTGACAAGAACAACATAGAAGAGGAAAGATTTATTTTGGTTCACAAGTTTCAGAGTGTTCAGTCCATGGTCACCTGGCAGCAAGGCAAAAACATCATGGCAGATGGGCATGGCAGAAGAAAGCTACTCAGTTCTTGGTAGCCAGGAAGCAAAGAGGAAGGAGCTAGGTACACATATAGTCACCAAAGTCATATTCCCAGTGACCTACTTCCTCCAGCCATGTCTCACTTGCCTACAGTTTTCATTACCTCCCAGAAAGTCAATTAAAATACTTAATTCAAATATTAAGAAATGGATTAATCCATTGATGAGGTAAGATTCCACATAATTCAATCTTCACCTCTTAACATTGCTGTACTGACTAATACATCTGAGCTTTGGGGTGACATTACAGATCTAAACCATAGTACTGTCTTTCTGTGTAAGTAGTGTCAGAGTCAATCATGAAAGAAGTTTAGATATCATTGTTTCAGCTTGGACTGCAGTAACAATGTGTCAAACACGGAGTCACTTAGCAATAGAAATTCCTTATGTCATAGTTCTATAGGCTAGAACTTCAATATAAAGGTGTTGGCAACACTGGTTTCTTCTAAAGACTGTGAAGGTGAATATGTTACTCCCCTTCCTCCTAGTTTCTGTAAGTATGCTGGAAATCTCTTGCATTCCTTGGTTTATAGATACATCACTGAGATTCTTGCCTTCATGGTGACATAGCCATGATCTCTCTGTGTGCCCATTTTCATGCCTAAATTTCCCTTCTTATGTAAGGACACAGTCACATTGCATTAAGGCATATCCTAATGATCTCATCTTTATTTCATCACCTGCAAATATACTATTTCCATATAAGATCATATTCAAAGTCACTGAGGGATAAAACTTGAAGATCTTTCAGGAGGGCACAATTCAACTCAATACAGTAACCATGTATTGTCACTTAAGAGTTCAGGCTAACTCGCTTGGTCAGATGAAAAAAAAATGTCATTTATGCATGGAAACAAAGTTATGAGTTGCTTATTCAAAAACAAGCATACAGTTATAGTCAGAATGAATATAAAGCTGAGGTCGACCTACAATTTGGAAACCAATTCATATTCACTCTTTATATAATCACTCTTATAAATGTTAATAAAAATAAAACTTAAAACAGGTCAGTAATCAGTTTTAAAGTTATAAAAATAATTTGGGCCGCTAAATTAAAATTTATACTATATTGTAATTGTTGACAAAGAAATTATTTGAACCTGCAAACCTAAACCAAAGGTGATAAGGAAAATTAACTCATCATCATCTGGGATTCCTGTAGAGAACAGGAAATACAACTACTAGTCTATCACTGCCATCACACTGGAAACAGTTATCTCACTTGAAATTAGGTAGCAAAACACATTTCATTCTTCTCTCACAGACTATCGCATGATTCAAAAAGTCAGGGCTATCCACCTAGTACATACATACATCTTTTGAAAGCAACCAGATGGCTTTTTCTCTCCATCCCACTATTACTATATTTCAGTCTATATCCAGAGTCTTAAGCTCCCAGAAAACAGTCAGTCCCCACAAATACAATGTTACAGGCAAGAATGAAAACAAGATGAGAGAAAAGAGAGCAAAAAATTTAAAAAATCAACATAAGAATTAGGGATGCTACTGAGGAAGTTATCAGAGCAATATTCAAAGACATGATTGAAGAAATATTTTAAGAATTAAAATATACCTATGATTAAACTATCATGATAAAAAATAAATAGTATTAGGAGGATGAAGTAAAAGCCTTGCAAATATCTGCAGAGAAGAACAAAAGAGGCCATCTGCCAAAGCTACAAAATGTTAAGTAACTTTAAACATCTCAGATACACAGTATGTTCCTAATGGTAACAAAATGAGCGATATCAACAGAATTTTGAGGTGGAATGTTGTTAATTAAGGATCACACATACACAAAGTCAAACTGTCTTTCATGTGCAGTGGAACAAACCATCTCTGATATTCAAAACTCAGGACAGCACACAATTGTACTAGCAAATATAATTACTTTAAATAAATAATTATACTAGATAATGATCAAGTTACAAATAAATATTTAAGTTTCAGAAACAGAGGAGTAATTATTTGAAAAAATATATCTTTGCTACTGTAACTAAACACCTAGGGTCCTATCACTAATACTAGCAATGCAGTAAATAAAGTATAGAAAGTACCTAGGACTATTTGGATAATGACTCGTGTTGGAATATCAACCATATCATGTATTATTTGGTTGTAAATAATGAGTAATATGCCTTAAACTATGTTCATATTTATATCCATGTTTATATTTATTAAACTAGCTTAAACTTCTTCAAACTGATTTCTATCCCTGAAATAATCCCAAGCCTTAGTTTTAAAATAAAGATAACAAGAGTGCCTATATCATAGTTTACCATGAGGGAAATAAATAATATAAATATATAGGAGCACAACACAATTTTAAGAAATTTTGCCCCAACTCAGTTAAAATGTATGCTTTTGAATTCTCTAGTAAAAGCAATGCCATAATTTGCAGTGTGTCCTCTTGGAAGGTTCTTACTGATGTCATTACATACCTTTCTTCTCCACAATTCTCAGTCAAAACAGCATGCCATGTAAGACAATATAGTCCTCATTATACCCCTTTAATAAGGACTGTGAACTTCATTGCTTTTCATAAATAGAAACTTTCCGCCTAATTCACAAGATTCTCCAAAATCAAACTACCTCATAACTACTCATTTCTGATTTACTTTACAAATCTTCCTTCTAGCCTTTGTTCCTTCATGTAGAAAATCATGCCCACATGCTCTATCAGGATTAGAATAGATGTTAATTGCAATTTTCTTAGTCTAAACTATCTGGTCTTTTCCCTTTACTAAGTCAGATGTCTACCCTTACAAATCCCACCCTTGCTATGAAAAGTTTATGATTTTTAAAATTATATTTAAACTGACAATTTAAATAATTTAATCATGTTACTTATAGTATGGTCATATTATTAAACTAATTATATTACAAATTTTTTTTACTATGCCATTCACCATTTCTTATGTATTTGTATCAACCCCCCTCCAAACTGCAATTTCCTTGGGAAGAAAAACATGTTGTTCATGAAGAGTTGTTAATGATGTGGGAAAATTCTTATTATTTGGTGTTGGAATAAAAAAAAAGTACAAAAATTGAATGTACAGTGTAATCTTAACTACATAAGATGGATAGAAAGAGGAATAGAAGCAATATGCTAAAATAATGACAGTGTTTTCTTTTCTGTGTTAGAGTTATCAGTGGTGGCTATTTTCTGCCTTAAATCTGGTCAATTTTATATTTTTTTCATATGAATATGTACTTTCATATTCAGGAAGGAGCTTATGAAACAAATTTTAATTTTTCATCTGAATTTTACTCATGGTGAAGATCTGTTCAGGCAGATACTCTGGTGATTCCTCTAACAAGTTGCATCATTGACATGTTTAAACAGTTCCCTTGCTTTCTTTCAAATCACTGTTCTATTGATAATCATGTTACGTATATGTTTCCACAAACTTCAAATTAACCACTTATGTTGGCTAGGATGCTTTTTATGTCTAGTGAGGAAAGAAAAACTTACTCTGTGTCTTGATACAAAAGGCATTGATTAGCTCATAGAACAAAAAAATATCCAAAGTATTGCTGACTGAGTTTGGTTCAGAAATTCAAGATTTTTTTTTAAATGTATTTTTTAGTTGTAGATGGACATATACCTTTATTTTATTTGTTTTTATGTGGTGCTGATGATCAAACCCAGTGCCTCACATCTATGCAAGCCTCTACCACTGAGCCAGAACCCCAGCCCCAGAAATTCAAGGTTTTATCAGGGTCTCAGCCCTGTTATGCAAATCTTCTAGACTCTCATTTTCTGCCTCCATCCTCAGGCTATGTCTCCTCTTGGAGTCAAAAATGACTGCAATTCTCAGAGTACTAACCCTAGTAAAGTAGATAATCTTTGCCGTGTGTGCTGGCACGAGCCTGTAATCCCAACAATTTTGGATTACAGGAGGCAGGAGGATGACCAGTTCAAAGCCAGCCTCAGCATTTGCTGGTAGATGGATGGAACTAGAAAATATCATGCTAAGTGAAATAATCCAGTCCCCAAAACCCAAGGGTCAAATGTCCTCTCTGATATGTGAATTCTAACCCAAAACAAAGGCATGAGGGAGGGAAAGAACTGAAGTCTATTGGATTAGACAAAGGGGAATGAATGGAAGGGAGGTGAGATCAGAATAGGAAAGACAGTGGAATGAATCAGACATAACTTTCCTATGTTCATATATGAATACACAACCAGTGAAACTCCACATCATGTACAACCACAAGAATAGAAAGTTATTCTCCATGTATGTATGTCAGAATACACTCTTGTCATGTATGTCTAAAAAGAACAATGAAAATATTTATATATTTTTTAAAAAAATGTCACCTCAGCAACTTTGTAAGGCCCTAAGCAATTTAGTAAGACCCTGTCTCAAAATAAAAAGGACTGGTGATATGGCTCAGTGCCTCTTGGTTCATTCCCAGTACCCAAATAAATAAATAACAAAAAAGGAAAAAAAATAATTTATTCCAGCAAATTCCTGAGGATTTATTATAATTGGACTAGATTATATCATGTGACTACCTGTGCCCCAAGTTTATTAGATGAATACAATGCAGTAATTGATTTAGACCAACTTAAACCACCTTTCATGTGTGGCCTGGGAGAAGGTTAATTTTTAAAGGAAATTCAGATTACTATTATATGAAAGAGGAGAAAATAGATTCTATGTAGCAAAGCCAGGTATCCACTGCATTATTTTATTATTTATTATAATTTCTCTATCCCTCTATGAATATTTGCTAGATTGGTTGGAGCACTGGCTGAAATACTTTCAGGAATAAAATTTTCCTAACTCTACATAAAGCATATAGGATGAATTATTCACATCATAGATTGAGCCACCACAAAACCTGATGTTTCATTCTTTAATTTACCAACAAATTCTATTACTCAACTAAGAACCATCACTTTCCTTACCCTTTTTTGCAATATAACTTTGGCAAAAGCAGTATTTTCATTTAAAACAACGTTCTTAATAAAAACAAATTGATACTGTATATAGTGACTATGCTAACTGCTATAGCTTAGATAGGGAATATCTTCCAAACAGCTCATGTGTTAAAGGCTTACTCCCCAGCCTGGTACTATTGGGAGATGATGGAACCTTAAGTTAGAACCAAGGGAATGATCTTCTAGGTATTGAGGGCATTCCCTTCAAGGAGATTGAGGTACTCCAGCCTCTGCTTCTCCCTCTCCCTCTTTCTCCCTCCCTTCCCCAAATTAAAAAATATAAATTTGATGACATTTGACCATTTGGCCAGTATGTTAAATGAGACCATATGAACTTCGTATTTGACCATTTTGACCTATAAAAAGCAATTTCAAATGTTTCTTCATAAAATACACCTATATGTGAATACATATATTTATATGTGTATACACACATATACCTAATTATTCTGATAATTTAGAGTACATTAATATAGTCATAAAGTTATAATTACCAATTTGATCATTTTATCATTTTGTATTTTAAGCCACAACTGATGTCAAAGGCAATAAAGTATACAACATGGATTCACAAAGAAAATGATACAGTACAATCCCTTTTATTTAAAAAATGCACTTGATAACCAATGTTTTTTCTTGGTCTTATCTTCCCATAAATTCAAATCTGCCAAAGTTCTTCCTGTGGTTTTTATTTTTTTTCAATACACTCACTAAGTGACCCTAAATAACCTCTACTAACACCCTCAATTTCCTTCCCTGTCAAGGCAGATAGGCAGTCAGCAGCTGATGACTGAGTGACTCTATGACCTCAACAACAGAATGACAAATCTAGTTTTCCGAGAATGGGAAAGCTGACAGAAAGAAATCATTCATATCTGTCCACTGGAAACAAACAGAAACAACCAACACATATCCTAAAGCTGTTTAGCTACTAATGATCTAAACAGAATCTGACCTGAATAAGAAAGACATTTTCCAGCAAGTATTTTTATATACTTTTTTTAACTGAAAAAAAAAAAAAACAGTACAGCAAAAAAAAAAAAAAAAAAAAAAATGATTGTTTCCTTTGTCTAGTTTCCCTTTTTGGTGATTCAGTTTATTATAGCCTAGAGTTCTCTTATTTTCCCTGTCCTTACAGCCAAAAGCTGACTAAATAGTAGTAAATATGGACAAATGATTTTTCTTGCAAAATAGTTTCACAAGTATAGTAATCAAATGATCTAGGTTAAAGCTAGTTTTTTTTCCTCACCTATTCAAGATCTCAAGAAACCCCAAATATCAGTGAGCTGCCTTCCATTCAGAGCAGTCTAAAAGAACAAGAACATCCTCCAGATATTTACAATTATAAGACTGCCTCTTAAAACAGCTGTGACTTCTGAGGAGTATCATGGTGTAGGGAAGACATCAACCCGGCTATATCATCTCAGGAAACTTTACCGACCATACAATGCCTGCCATCACAAAAGTAAGCAATAGAGAATTTCACCTCATATTTAAAGAGTTAACATTCTCAGATATTTATGTAGGTGTTATTTCTCTTTTCTGCATTTAAATGATTTTATGGTCCTCTCCTGCTTTATCATTCCTTCTTCAACTTATCCTTACAATCTGCCTGCCATATTAGGCAGTATGGACATTATCTGAAGAGATGAAAGTAAGCACACTTTGAACTACCACTGGTGTTCATAAGTACAGTATAAAGAGCTGATTGCTGGCCTCTTTTTCTCTTTTAGAATAAAGTCACTGAAAATCTATGACTAAAACTTATGTAAGTTTCAGAGGTTGTTTGAAAATTACTTTCTCTGATGGAACACATTAAAGCACTGTTTATTGTTAACTGAGATTGTGCAATTCCAAATGTTATAGACAACTTAAAAGAATTGATTGAAGCAAAAAAAAGAGATTTGTGATTTTTAATATGTGTAAGATTCAGGCAAAGATGAGAACATAAGAAAATTTGGTGGGAGGGATTTTATTGTACTTTACCAAAACCAACATGGAGGCAATAAACATCCTACTTGTAATGGAAGAATATAGTTAGATCACAGAATCTAACTAAATAAATAAATGAGCAAGAAATTCTATAGCAGCATCTACATAGAGATAACAACACAACCTTGCTGTTATAAACTTTGAAAAGTAGTACTCAATTAAAGAAACAAAACATATAGCATTGTTCTGTGTGGCTCCTATAGATTCCATTCTGAGGAAAGGCAGTACAGCAATGAAATCCCAAGTATTTTCATGAGTAAACCCCAAAATTACACTGAAAAATTCTAGACAAAAGTTGAGGTAACATTTTCAAGAATAGGAGGCTACACCTACCATTATCAGAATTTCAATAGAGACAATTGAGAAATCAGCAAAGGTAAGAAAAGCTGGCAATTTTTCAGGATTCCATGATGACTTTTAGAATTCATCTAAAGACCAAGGATATCCTGGCAAGAATATGATCTATTTCCCACATTGAAGGGCTGAATCCAATCTATAATATATTATTAAAGTTTAGAGTTGAAATAATTGGATTTTGAGAACTTTAACATAATCAGTGTATTAATTCACTGCTATGGATTAAATGGGCTGTAACGATCGGCAGGTGGGGAGTAGCTGGCGGAAATCTTAGAAGAAACAACAGAATTCAGGCCATTCACACAAATATATCTAGCAGCTGTGGAGCTTTTCTGCTTTCACCTACCCCAAAATTCTATGCTGTATTTCTCAAAATGTACTTATGAGAACAAGAAAAACAACAAAATGTACTTGGGATGTAAGGTGTTTCCATATATAATGGGAAATAAATCAAAGGAAGTCTATCCACCTTACATAAGAGTAAATAAAAGCACTGGAAAGAGTTTATCAAGCTAATTATAACAGTGATTAGGCAATATGAAAAAGAATCACATGGCAAAAATGAAATCTATTTTAAAATACTAAATGAAATTAATATAGCAAGTATGGTTGATAGTGTCAGTGCTTTTACCAGATCCCCTCAAGTACTTTATTACAAGATTTTATGTGTCTTTGGCTTGGATGCAAACGTGTTGCTAACAAATGGAAACTGAGGCCAGTTTTCAAAAGCCTGTCCTTGGGCTATTAGAATCTACTCTGTTAGCAGTTCAGCAGATATAGAAGCACCTAACAATGTATCTCTCTCACCACACCCTAATCAAGTTAAGGTTTGACCAACAACTGATGAGTAGAAAGAGGATGAAAACCCTTCTCCTTTACTTGGTTTAAGGCAACTCTGAGACATAGTGTTTGTTTTAGTCAACTTTTTCTCTGCTCTGACCAAAATACCTGAAAAAAAAAAACATAGAAGAAGAAAGTTTATTTAGGACTCACAGTTTCAGACGTCTCAGTCCATACATTGACAGTGGATTCCATTGCTCTGGGCTCAAGGTAAGGCAGAACTTCATAGTAAACAGGTGTGGTGGAGATAAGCAGCTCAGAACATGGCACCAAGAAGCAGAGTAAGCACTCCATACTCCAGCAACAAAATATAAAACCCAGAGGCATGCCCCAAGGGACCCACTTCCTCCAGCTACTTCCCACCTGCTGTAGTTACAGCCCAATTAATCCATAGCAGTGAATTAAATACACCGATTATGTTAAAGTTCTCATAAGCCAATCATTTCAACTCTAAACTTTCCTGAAGTTTTGCAAATATGAGCTTTTCGGGGACAACACATATACCAACCATAATAATGCTCACACTGGAATCTCAGCACAGTCCTCTGTAGAGTTTTGCCTAAGACTTTTTTTTACTGATTGCTCCCTTCCACTCTCTTGCTTCTCTTGGAATTTCCCCTGGGAAGATTTTGTTCTTTAGTAAATTATTTATATAGGTAAACTCCTTTAAGGGGTTGCTTTAGAAGAATCCAATTTAAACCAGTTTGCCCCATCATGTAGATGTGAAACATCTGCAATAAGGAATTTTTTAAAAGGGAATATCATGAAAACAGAAGGGAGAAGAGTGGAATAGAAGAAGGGAATCAAGGGGGAAAGAGGAGAGAAGGAAAAGGGGGAGCACTGGAGATTGACATAGAGAAAATGATGTTATATGCATTTATGAATATGTAAAAATTAATCTGCAATTATGTAAAACTATAATTCATTAATAAAACAAAAATTTTAAAAATGTAAACCAAATACATATTATATAATGATAAAGAATATTACTATATTGTAATATTAACAAAATATATGCAATTATTTCCAACCAATTTTAATGAACTTGTTCCAATTTCATTGAAATATTCACAGAATTAAGAAATGAGATAAGAACTGCAATGAGGGTTGAATAATTCAATGTGGAAAATAAAACATATCCTAATGAAAGGAGGAAAATTCTCATTGACACTTCATATTATGAAAGAGTTTAATAAAAACAATGATTTCAGTAAAATAAGATCTAAGAGACAAGCAAATAGGGTACCAGATTGAAATCACATGGGAGACTACTGAGATAACAAAGCAAACTAAGGATCAAAACAACAACATTAAACTAATAAATAGTGTTATTTATGACACAGACTAGATATGGATTGAAATCCAATTATTTAAAAAGAGGAAATACCTGAGAAAGTCAGATAGCTGTGGGACTATGGGCAAAAAAGATAAATAATAAAATGGTCAGAGAAAAAATTATGGATATGTGTACATGTGTGTGTGTTAGGCAAAATTAATCCAATTATGAAATCTGAAAAGAATTTACATATATCAAAATTTGAGGCCAACCTAAGCAATTTATTACTAAAAATAAAAATATGAAAAGAACTGGGGATATAGATCAGTGGTAATGCAACCCTGGGATCATTCTCCAGTACAAAAAAAAAAAAAAAAAGAAAGAAAGAAATGACTAGGTGAAAGACTATGTGAAAGAAGATTACACATCATGTTTCTTGATTGAGGTACAAAAGAAATATTTCTGCATTCAGGCATTAAACATATGATGTAAAAGAGGAAGTCTTTGGTTAATATCAGAATTCTCCACAACAATATTTACTATCAGAATATGTTAAAATATTACCAAATTGCATGTGCAATAAAGGGTAACCCAAGCATATGATGAATAGTCAAGTCAGCTTGCAGACTGAAGGCTACAGAGTGTCTCCAGCTGGCAAGAATTCATACTACAAAGTTTTTATCTTTTTTCTTAAAAATGAAAACATGTGAGGATAAATATCTTATTAAATAAAATAAGCTTAAATATCCCAAGAATTCAGAATGTGGTAAAAAGATTGTAAAAATTGAGTAACATATAAGTAAGATCCCCAAACTATAGAAATTGTGGCTATAGAATTCAAATTTTAACAAATATTCAATTTATAAAACTTGGGAGACTCACAGTCACAATAGTTAAGGCACTAAATTGCCTATGAGTAAGACATGGACAAAATCCCTTTCATAATGAGTGATGTTGAAAACCTTAAAATTACAATAACTTTATGGTACCCTTTCCCCAGCTTACATTGTCCTCAGGAAAAGATTTTCCATATGGCCACTTCTTCAGTTTTTTGAATGGTATATGTGAGCTTATAGGGAATGGATAAGAATTTTTAAATTATGTAACGCTTTATTAAGGTACTCCATAGAACTTGTTTCCACCTAATCACATAGGACTTCAATAAATATTGGTTGTATTTCTTCTCTACCACTTTCTCCCTACCCTCCTCAAAAACAATTTTACTTTAATATTTTGTGGGCAATATTATGATGTTATTTTGCATATATCAGCTCATTTAGTGTTCACAATAATCCTGAAATTTACACATAAGACAGAGGCTAAGAAAGGTCAAGTGAGGAAGAGATAAGAAACTGATTTCAAATCTAATGCTTTAGATTATCAAATACTATGATTTTTTTGATGCTCCTGATATCACGCTCTGGATACAAATAATTTGTTACAAGTGTCCTTACCATACATGGTCCTCTACTAATTCCCCAGAGTTCCCAATAATAAAACTCTCTAAAGGTAGAGTCACCAGTACCCTTTAAGTCACTCTGTGCATTGTCTAAGTATGTCAGAGATATCAATGAACCAATCACAAAGTACCAAAAAAAAAAAGGGAGAAAGAATGAGAAAGCCACAGACACTCTAGATTTATACTAGAAATTATGCACATTTGCCCTCTCTTTATGAAGCTAACTTCAGATTCTATGATGGCAAAGTAGACAAAGCAGGGATAAATTGAGGAAGTCAGCACTTATAATGTATGCTCATGGAGTGTGAGTATGTGTGGGTGTGATGCATATGTTTTTCAGGAGGGTAATAATTTCACATATTTGAGCAGATGGCTATGTTTTCCTTCAAAATTTTCCTCAATAATCACCTAGTGGGAGGTGATCTGATTAAGTGGACTATTCTTGTCAACTTTGTGCCACAGATATTAAAACACAGATTTCTCAGGCTTGCTGCTAACTTGGATATACAACTTATCATAAAGGAAGGAATAGTCACCTGTTTTTCTTCTCTCTGAAAGTTTAGACATGAGGAAAGGAGATATGGAAAAGAGAAATGCAGGCACATTTAAGCTGAGGCCAGGGAAGTGAAAGTCATTCTCCTCTAATTACCTCTTCCTCACCCCATCAGACAGAGAATAATATTTTCTCAGCCTTTATGTCTAACCAAGGCGTGAGAAGGTGACACAAGACTATTCACTGACTCAGGAGAAGAAAGAGCCAATATTAGAACATTACAACACAATATTGTAACCCAGGAAACAGACCATATCCTGCAGTTAAGAGCCCAGAGGAGACTCGTGTTTGAAATTCAATCTATTGAATCAGAAACATTTCCTGTCATATTGTCTCCATCCTCCAATTTGTCACAAGCCTGGCATAAGTCAGTGGGAAATGCCTCGACCTCACTGCTGCCTGCAAAATGCCAATAGCCGTATAGGTGAGTATATATATATATATATATATATATATATATATATATATATATATATATATATATACAGTGTTCTGTTCTAGTGGACATCACTGGAAGACCCATTTGTTCTAATATATCCCTTCTCACATTCCCCTGGCTCAGTCTTCCTTGATGCCTGTATGCCATCAAAATCAACATTTAACTGTCCTTTTAGAGTCAGGCAGATTTCATCAGGGTTAAGGCATTATGTTATCTGAGATTGGCCTTATCCTAGCTAGGTAACTTAGTTGTGGAAATAAAATTACCTGTCACATGACAGAAAGAAGTCATACAAGGTACTATTTAATTCTTTGAAAGAATTAGCTTCAGAGAATATTGAAAGTACAGAACCCTGTCTAGGCCAGGTAGGACACTACAAAGAGATCCTCAGAGTTCAGGAATTGGTCTGTGGGCCCTAGGCACTAGTAGGAGGAAGTGGAAGGAAAAAAAGATCCTGATGGTTACTAAAAGAGAACTGAAAAGAAGGGTATATATTGCCCCAGATATGAGAAGTATGATAAGAAGGCTACATAAGAAGTAGAAAGTTATATAAATTGTTAGTATATGGTAAGTGAGGGGATTAAGGAAAACTCTGAAATTTCTGGGACAATTTTGACACAAGTTTTCTCAGATTTAACCCACTGTGAGCGTGTTAAATGAATATCTCCTTAGATATTTCATGTTTCTAAATTCACCATGAATCCTTCTAAGTAAACACGATTTAGAAGTGAATCCCATATGAAAACTCATAGGACAGGGTTCAAGATGTATTCTTGGAAGGGGAATCAAACTCCAAATAAGATGTGGAGACTAATAGAACAGCATAAAGTTGATATCAGTAAGATTTTGGCAAATTCAATTATATGAGAAGGAAGAATGTGTATTTATAATTACCAAATTGCTCATTTGTTAACATTAATTTTATTGGTTCATTGTGATTATTCATAAGAAAGGAATTCATTTGACATATTCAGGCATGAAAAGAACATAAATTGATCTATTTCATTCCCTAATATCTCACCTTTCCTTCTTCTCCACCCTCCTCCTGATTCCCTCTTCTTTCACTCTACTAATCACCCTTGTAACTTTTTTGTTTGTTTGTTTTTGGTCCCAGGGATTACTCAGGGTGCTTTCTCACTGAGCCACATCCCCAGCCCCATTTACTTTTTATTTTGAGACAGGTTCTTGCTAAGTTGCTTAGGGCCTAACTAAGTTGCTGAGGCTGGCTTTGAATTCACAATCCTCCTGCCTCTACAACTCAATTTTCCATGTTCATTCTCTTCAATTAGAGTACGTTTCCAACACTCTCTCTTCATCCTGATACAAGCTATCTTTCTAGTTCAACCTCATGAAAACTATCCAATGAAAAGGATCAGAATAGTATTTAGTGTATTTTACCTGCTTGTAGGTTCCTGAATTCCATCAAGGAACTTTTTGTCATCATGCATTTATGTGCTAAGGGTGATTATACCTAATTGTCTATTGAATATAAACACATGTGATCATATAATTACAATGTACACTTACATAATTATGATGTATAATTAAGTAAATATCACTAGAATGATGTTTCAAAGATCTTCAGAAAACTATTGGAGGGAGGTATTATTCAGTCTCTAGAAGCTCTTTATACTCAATTTCAAGGTGTACATGTGTGTATGTGCCCTTTTAAGGGTTATGGGTTGCAGATCATAGTGAGTCTTAGGTCAAAACTGAGGAATAAAATACAGGCAGACAGAAATTGTTGTTTCTGAGTGGTTTTTTACTCTGGTTACATTTTTTTCCTGGACTAATTTAAACATGTAAAGGGCTAGTTACAAGTCAAATACATAAAATGAAGGGTTGTATCCAAAGCATGTATATGGATAATTTTTTAAAATATGTACTATCCAAAATTAAGTACTCTGTAAGCATGTTATATATGATCATATAAATTGGCTTATAAAGAATCTTCTACAATTATTTTTATGGTCTTACACATGCTCAATATTCATTTTCTAGGCCACAGGGCATGTACCAGTCCTACAGTAATTTATTCCAGACTATCAATGATAGGAATAGCTGCCAGATTATGTTCTTTGATTTCCTCAAGGCTTCAAGAAAGAGATGATAGAAAACACCAGATTAGAACCAGCTTCAGCAAGCTATAACTCACAAAAATAGACAAATGTAAGTATATCTCTATAATTTAGACAAAGGAGAATAAAGGGAAGGGAGGAGGACAGGAAAGACAGTGGAATGAGTCTTACTTACCTTTCCTATATACCTATACAAAAACACCACAGTGAATGTCCACATCATGTACAACCACAAGACTGAGATCCTAATTAGAATAAGATGCACTCCATGATTTTATAATTATGTCAAAATATACTCTATTGTCATGTATAATTAAAAAGAATTAAAAAAATAAAACACCAGATTTGGACTGGGGATGTAGGTCAGTGTTAGAGTGCTTGCCCAGCATGCACAAAGCCCTGGTGATTCAAGCCCCAGCATCCTCCACCACAGAATACCAGATTTTGAACCTATCCATACAAGAGGAAATATTTGCAAAATGTGATGGTTATTAATGAATGTGGCCACTGGTTCCAAGGCTCATCAGATTTGGAAACAGTCCAGGCTAGTGTCACACTAGACTTATGGAGATAAAAGAGAGAAGCATTCTTCTCAGAAGTAAAGTTGAAAGAGATTCCCTGTTACTGTGGAGAAAAATCTCATTCCATCAACATGTTTCATATGAGATTCCTGTCACTGTCTGTACAAAAGCAATATAGCAAAGTCCATGTGTAAGAAATGGCACAAAAGAGGCTTTTTTTTTTTTTTTGGTACCAGGGATTAAATCCAGAAGTGCTTAACCACTGAGCCACATCCTCAGCCCTTTTTCAAATTTTTTTTAAGAGACAGATCTCACTGAGTTGCTTAGGGTCTCATTGAGTTGCTGAAGCTTGCTTTGAACTTGCAATCCTTCTGCCTCAGCCTCCCTAGCCACTGTTATTACAGGTGTGAGCCACATGCCTTACTGAAGATGCTAATTTTTGACAACTTTTTTACATGTTGGTTTTCATTGTCTCAAAAGTAAAAATCAGTGGTTTGTTTTTTCACTTAAGTGAAATGTAGACTTTTCACTAAATATGAAGCAATGTGAAAACACTGAAGAATTTATATCATTTTGCCTTATCTGCCTCTCTCAGAGCCATCATCAGACTCAAAGACTCAGATTTCATCTTTTGTTGCTTTTGAAAAAATGTGCCAGACCAATGACTGATGCATGCCTGGTTCACCATTAACTTTTCCTAGGAGTTTGTTGAATGGTAACATCAATGTGATTCACAACTATTTCAGACATGCTTGGCCACCCTGTGTTTACACCCTGTACAGATGCACTTTTTTCACCCCATCTGTCTAAAGCAGCAGTAAATATTGTTAGAATCTGTTACAAAAGGCACATAACTATCTTTGCACTACAATCATAGAACAAACCTCAACAAGCTCTAACTCACAAAAATAGACAAATATGTCTCCATAATTTGGCATATCCTAAACATTTATAATCTAGGTAGTGCAAAATTATCTATGAAGTTTTCAACTCTTTATGGATCAATGTATTTTTAACATTCCACAGATTATTCAGAGTATACAGGGTTTAACCAAGAAGTACTGCCCATACTTGAAGTAAATTAAGTGATTTAAATTTGCACAGAAGACTCACATTTGCTCACAACTGCTAATCTATTTCTACTGTAAGGGACTTTCTGGATTTGTATATTGCAAGGAGATAAAGCTGCTTTTATTTAAGAGAGGTAAAACAGAAGCTAGTTTACATACTTTTTTACCTGATTAACTTACCAATAATCGGTTTCTCCTAAGGACCCCAGGGCACTGAGAGAACAACTTGAAGCTTACCTGAGTTTGATTTTCCTTGACTATTATTTATGAAGCAATTCTTCTGTGTCAGATACTCTATTGGACTTGTGAAGGGAAATACCCAAGATTAATCAACATAGCCTTTGCTCAGAAAGGAGTTCACAATCTAATGGGGGACTTTGCCTGAAAAACTGTTTTGATGGGTAGAGATAAAGGAAAGTTGCTGGATCCAGGATCATTGCTGGGAGGCTCATTGCCAATGGTCTTTCAAATAAAGAAACCCCTAACAGAACCCCAAAATAAGTCATCTGTTTCTGAGTTGAAGGTACATATTACTTTCTAAAGACTTCAGTATCCCAAAGATTAGGTTGAAAAAAGATAAGTACATTTAATTTTTTCTTAGTTGATTAATTTTCTTGACAAATAACCAACTGAAGAAGAAAGACCCACTAACATATGATACTGACAGATATTAAAGGTTCTTGTCCTGGAAGAACAGTTGACCTAACCATATGTGATGCTGTTTTCACTTAATTGTTCATGTCCCAATAATTAAATACATACCAATGTGTTGATATCATAATTGCATCAAGTCCAACTAAAGTGTATTCCCATTATTGCTTTATTAAGATACTCTGCTAAGTAAATAGTCTATGATTATTTACACCTTGTTCTGTACAAAGTCTTCTCTGACCACTCCAACCTAAAGGACACATTTTATATTTAAATTATTTGAGAACTTAAATTCTGTAAGACCTAGATTGCTTCATTACATGCTATCTAGTAACATTATCTATTTTTATGAGTTAAATGCTTGGCTCAAACCAAATAATAAACTCCTCTGACACAATAAATCTTTTATAGTTCTCTGTTATCTGCCTTTCTTGCATTCAGCATAGGACAGATTCATAGCACAGTCCTTGTCCTCATATCAACTGACTAATTAATGTGATTTTTCATTTTCTTCAAAAAGAGAGATGAGAACATACATGGATGGGTCTTAATATGTAACTCTAGTCTAATGACATGTCACAGGAGACCAGCTTATGACAAACAATTGTAAGAGGTTTAAGAAAAAATGTTCCTCCTTATGTCCATAGATCTCCCCACAGGACAGTTTCTATCAGATCATTACCAGGTCACTGAAAATAGCTGTTAGGGTAGTTCAATCTTGACATGGTAGTTCTGTTCACCACTTTCTCAAGATGAAAATAGGCTTGATACATTAATAGAGCTTCAAATATTTTTAAGATCACATAAATTAAGACTGGGATTGTAGCTCATGGTGGAATGCTTGCCTAGTGTGTGTGAGACACTGGGTTCGATCCACAGCACCACATAAAAATAAATAAATAAAAGTATCCATCTACAATTATTTTTTTTAAATCACATAAATAAATTTAGAACACCTTATTTCCTTGAAAAAAATTCTTCAATGATTATAATTACATAAATCCTTTCCTCACATGTCCATATCATCAGCCAAAATTTCTTCTTAGCCTCTTACTCTTAAACTTTACTGGGCTAATCTAAGTTTGGGGGAATGCTTAATCAGTATTTCTCAAATTCCAGTATGCATTCTTGGGGATCTTTTTAATTGCAGATTATAATTCACTAGGTCTGGAATTTGGCCAGAGAGTCTTCATTTCTAATGAGACTTCAGGTGATACTGATGTCACTTGTCCACAGGCCACATTTTTTTAAAAGTTAGGTTTATTCAGGTATAATTTATAAAGATTATAATTTACTTTTCCTTTCTCTTGAATAAATACCTAGCAGTGGAATTATTGGGTCATAGTTTAAGTGTATGCTTAAGTTTATGGGAAATAGCTAAACTATTTTCCCAAGTGACAATTATTTTACATCACCACCAACAATGTATGGGAGTTTTAGTCATTATGCATCTTCATCAGCAGTTTCTATGTCAGGAGTTTGTTTACTTGTTCATATTGGTCACAAAATAGTCTGTCAGTTACACTGTAGATTAATTTTGTATTTATATAATAACTGATGTTGTTCAGCACCTTTTTCTGGGCTTATTGTTACTTGTATATGTTCCTTAGTGAATTATCTGTTCGAATCCTTTTTTAAAATTAGTTGTTTCCTTGGTATTAAGTTTTTAGAGCCAGTTCATGGACACAACTCCTTTACAGATATGGATTTTGCAAACATTTTCTCTTAGTTTGTGCCATGCCTTTTTATCATCTTAACAGTGTGTATTACAAAAGGCACAAGATTTTAAGACTAATAAAGTAGAAATTTTCTAAAAAACATTTAGGGATCATGCTGTCCTTTATCTAAGAAATTGTAAACTAACCTGAAATCAAAATGCCCTGTGTTTTCTTCTACATGTTCATTTTTGGTTTTCTCTTTTAGTCTATGTTTTATTCTGAGGAAGATTTTTTTTAAGTGATGTGAAGTGTAGGCATCCTAGTGTACTCACATGTCCCCAGTTTTTTCAAGTGCTTCTTATTTTGTTTTCTCAATAGATTTGCATGACAGTAGAATTCACTATGATATACCATACATCCATGGAATGTACTTTCTCATTTTTCTGGTTGTACATGATGTAGAATCCCACTGGTCATGTAGTCATATATGTATATAGAGTAATAATGTCTGATTCATTCTACTATCCTTTCTACCCACATGTTATCTCCCCTTCTTTCACCTCCCTCTACCTGATATAAAATAACTCTGTTCTTCCCTAGACCCACCCCCTGCCCTTATTGTAAGTTACCATCCACATATCAGAGAAAAGGAGATTGGCTTATTTTGCTTAGCAGGATATTCACCAGCTCCACCCATTTACTAGCAAATGTGATAATTTTATTCTTTTTAAGGTTGAGTAATATCCTATTGTGTATATATGCCACATTTTCTTTATCCATTCATGTTACCACATGTACCTCAAAGACAGCACTAATCTCCAGGATATATAAAGAACTCAAAAAAATTAACACCAAACAAACAATCAAACAAACAAATAACACAATTAATAAATGGGCTAAGGAACTGAATAGACACTTTACAAAAAAGAAATACAATGGATCAACAAATATATAAAAAATGTTCAACATCTCTAGGAAATAGAGAAATGCAAATCAAAACTACTCTAAGATTTCATCTCATTCAAGTCAGAATGGCAATTATCAAGAACACAAGCAACAATGAATGTTGGTGAGAAGTGGGGAAAAGGGTACATTCATACATTGGTGGTGGGACTGAAAATTGGTGCAATCATTATGGAAAGTGGTATGGGATTCCTCAGAAAACTTGAAATAGTACAACCATTTCACTCAGCAATCCCACTCCTCAGTTTATACCCAAAGTACCTAAAATCAGCATATTACAATGATGCAGCCACATCAATATTTATAGCAGCTCAACTCACAATTGCTAAACTATGGAATCCCCAGGTTTTTTATATGTTGTTTTTAGATATATATGACAGTAGACTGTATTTTGACATACATGGAGTACAACCTGTTCCAATTAGGATCCCATTCTTGTGGTTATACATAATGTGGAGTTACAGTGTTCATGTATTCATTTACAAGCAAAGGAAAGTTACTTCCAATTCATTCTATTGTCTTTCCTATTCCCTTTCCCCTACATTTTCTTCATTCCCTTTTGTCTAATCCAATGAACTTCTATTTTTCCCCTCCTACCCTCCCTTCTTGTGCATTATCATCCACATATCAGAGAGAATATCTGGCTTTGGATATTTGGGACTGGCTTATTTCATTTGTCATGATATTGTCCATTTCCTACCATTTACCAGCAAATGACATAATTTCATTCTTTTTATGGCTGAGCAAGATGCCATTGTATACATATACCACATTTTATTTATCCATTCATCTGTTGAAGAACACCTAGGTTGGTTCCATAGTTTGGCTATTATGAATTAAGCTGCTATAAACATTGATGTGGCTGAGTTACTGTAGTATGGTAATTTTAAGTCTTTTGAGTATAAACCAAGGAGTGGGATAACTGGGCCAAATGGTTCCATTACAAGTTTTCTGAGGAATCACCATATGGTTTTCCATAGTGGTTGTATCAATTTGCAGTCCCACCAGCAATGTATGAGTGAATCTTTTCCCCCATATCATCATCAACATTTATTGTTGCTTGTATATTCTTGATTGTTGATATTCTGACTGGAGTGAGAAGGAAATCTCAGTGCAGTTTTAATTTGTATTTTTCTGATTGCTAGACATATTTAACATTTTTCATGTATTTTGGACCATTTGTATTTCTTCTTCTATGAAGTGCCTGTTAAGTTCCTTAGCCCATTTATTGATTGGGTTATTTGGGTTTTGTGTTGTTGTATTTTTTGAGTTCTTTGTATATCCTGAATATTAATGCTTTATCCGAGGTGCAGGTGGCAAAAATTCACTCCCATTCTACAGGCTTTCTCTTCACATTCCTCCACCATAAAGCTTAAAGCTTCTTTTCTTTTTTTGCAGTGCTGGGGATTGAACCCAGGGCCTTGTACATGCAAAGAAAGCACTCTACCAATTGAGCTATATCCCCACCCTACCAGAAAGCTTCTGGAACTCATAAACAAATTCAGCAAAGTAGCAGTATAAAAATTAACACCAATGAATCAATTGTGTTCCTATAAACCAATGACATATCAGATGAGATAGAAATCAGGAAAACTATCCCATTCAAAATAGCCTGAAAAAATTAGAAATAAATTCTTGGAAATCAATATAACAAAAGATGTGAAAGACCTCTACAAAGAAAACTATAGAACACTAAAGAAAAAAGTTGAGTGAATGGAAAGATTCCACATGTTCTTCAATAGGCAGAATTAATTTTGTCAAAATATCCATACTTCCAAAAGCACTGTACAGATTCAATGCAATTCCCCCATCAAAATTCCAACTACATTCTTCATAGAAATAGAAAAACTAGTCACAAAATTTATTTGGAAAAAATAAAAGGCCCAGGATAGCTAAAACAATCCTTAACAAGAAAAGTGATGCAAAAGGTATCACAATACGAGAGCTACAGTGACAACAATGACATGGTATTGGCACAAAAACAGAATGAAGACTAGTGGAACATAAGAGCAAACACAGAGATGAACCCAAACATAGCTATCTCATACTAGACAAAGGCACCAAAAACATACATTGGTGAAAAGGTAGCTTCTTCAACAAATGGTGATGGAAAAACTGGAATTCCATATGTAGGAGATTGAAATTAAACCCCTATCCTTCACCCTGCACCAACTCAACTCAAAGTAGATCAAGGATCCAAGCATTAGACCAGAGACCCTGCATCTACTAAAAGTAAAAATAGCCCATATTCTCTATTACATTGGCTCAGGAACTGACCTCTTCAGTAAGATTCCTAAAGCTCAAGGAATAAAATCAAGAATCAATAAATGGGATGCCATCAAACTAAGAAGCTTCTTCAAATCAAAGGAAACAATTCTCCAGTTTTAATGAGGTATGCTTGATAAAAAATATTGCATATATTCATAGTGTATGTGATGTTTTGATATGAATATACATTGTAGAATGATTACCACACCAAAACAATTAACACATCTGACATCATTAAGGTCTCCAGCAGATTTTTATTTTAGGAAACTATCTAAAATCCATTGAATTGCTTTTGTGCTTTTGTTGATGATAGGCTGAGAATTTTCGTGAAAGTTTACTTTTTGACTCTGTAGTCAGTTCCATTGAACTACCTGTCTATCCTATTGCCAATGCCTACTTTGATTATTTTATTATTATTATTATTATTTTATTTATTATTTTATTATTATTAATGTATTTTAAAAAATTAGATTAAGTTTGAAGTCAAATAATAAAGTCCTCTGATATTTTTTCTCAAAATTACTTTGGACTACTCTAGTTCCTTTGATTTCCATACAAATTTTAGAATCTCCTTGTGATTATCTGCAAAAATTCATTTGGTATTTTAATTGGGATCACATTGAATCTATAAATCAAGTTGAAAAGAAATTACATCTTAACAAAATTCTGTTCTCCAAACAGGAATATGGCATACAACTCAATTTATTTGTCTTTTAAAAAATTTATTCCACTAATATTTATTATTTTCACTTATTTTGTGAAATATAAACATATTTCATGGTTTCTTTTTGGGGGTAGAATTCTATTTTAAGTAGTACACATGTAGTACACATATTTCTTTATGTTTCAATTATTCAATATTAAGTTGGAATAAAAATATATAATTGATATGCAAACTAATACATAATTTCATTTTTGGTCTTGTTAGATAAACTTACTTAATTTATTTAAATATGTATTTTAGATAAATTTTGAGGATTTTTCTATAGATAAATATGTCATCCAGGAATAAAACAGTTTTATTTCATTATTACTAATCTATATGGATTAATGGGATTTTTTTCCATTTTCTTCTTATACTGATTAAGACTTCCAACATGACGTAGACTAGAAATGATATTTTGATTTAGATATGAGGTGTTCTACAAAAGTTCATATGTGAGATAATGCAATAAAGTTCAGAGGTGAGATGATTAGATCATGAGTGACCTGACCTAACCAGTGGATTAATCCACTGTTGTATTAATTGGGTGGTAACTATAGGCAGGTTAGGTGTGTTAAGAGGAAACAGGTCACTGGGGACATACCACTGGGGTTTATATTTTGTCCTTGGTAAGTGGATCTCTCCCTCTGCATCCTGGTTGCTCTGTCCTGAGCTGCTTTCCTCCACCACACACTTCTGCTATGATGATCTCTCTGCCTTACCTTAGGCCCAAAGAATGGAGTAGGCCAACTAAGAAATGAATTTCTCAAACATTGGCCAAAATAAACTTTTCATCCTCTAAGTTTCTCTTGTTAGATAAGTTGTTCTAAGTTGGTCATAGCAACACAAAGTTGATTTAAAACAATGGTGAAGATGTCTTCACCCCATGTTTGACTAAACAAGAAAGTTTTAATAATTTAATTATTAAGTTTGTTAGTTGTAGGCCTTTTTATTGATGCCATTTTTTACTTGGGAGAAATCCCCTTTAATTGATTGAGAATTTTTTTTTCATAAGAATTTCATCAAATTTTCTTAAAATAGTCTTTGCAGCCAAAGAGGAACTTATTTTTTCCCCTCTATTAATCTGTGGTTATGGGAAATTTCATTGATAGATATTCAAAGTTTGAACAAACTTTGCATTTCTAAGATATACTCCCCTCCAGTTGATCATAATATATTATCTTTTTTTCTATATAGCTGAATTAGATTTGCTAATGTATCCAGAGGATTTTTATATCAATACTTTTGAGGACTATTGATATATACTTTTCTCATAACTTTCCCTTGTTTTGGTATCAACATAATGCTAACAATTTAAAGTAAATTCAATAATGTTTCATCCTTAAATATTTTCTGAAAGGTTTTGTGAAGAACTGGGATTATATCTCACTATAACGTTTGGTAGAAATTATTTGTGAAGATATTTTTAGCTGGTGTCTTTTTTTCTAGGTTTCTAAGAATCCTGTTTGTAAAACAGGATTTTCAAACTATGCTGATTATCCGTTTCTTCTTGAGTGAAGAGTGCTCAATTGCTTCTTTCAAGGACTTTCCCAATTTATCTAAGTTGGCATTCTATATATGTAAAGACAGTCACGGGTCTGGTGCTGTTTCTCAGTGGTAGAGCACTGGTTTAGCATACATAAGTACTGGATTTGGTCCCCAGCACCACCCACACAGAAATTTAATCACAGGCTGGGGTTGTGGCTCAGTGGTAGAGCACTCACCTAGCATGTGTGAAGCACTGGGTTTAATCCTCAGCACCACATAAAATAAATAAATACAGTAAAGGTATAAAAAAGGAAATTTAAATACAACTTTCATTTAATGTCTTTCAGTTTTGCAGAGCTAGAGGTTGAACTCAAAACCTCACACATGTTAAACATGTACTTTGTCACTGAGATAGATGCCCAGCCCATATATTTTAATATCTATGGAATCTGAAGAAACATTTCTCTAAGGAAAGAAATGTTTGTTTTCAGACATTTCCCTTTAATTTATTATACAGGTAATTTGCTCCTATTCTTTTTTCTGTATTAGTCTGAATAAATGCTTATTAAAATGGACTATATCTTCAAAAACCAGATTTTAAACAAATTCGTTTATATGTTCATTTCTATCATGTCTCTGTTTTTTCCTTTATTGATTTCTACTCTTCACTATGTTACTTAAATTTTTCTTCTTTATTTAGGTTTAACTTGTTCTGTTTAAATAAATTTTATAAGGTGGCATGCTAGTTAGCTTTCAATTACAATAAAAATTCTTAAGGTAATAGCTAAAAAGAGGAAAGGTTAATTTTGGCTCACTTTAAGAAGCTTTAGTCCAAGGTCAGTGGCTTTATTGCTTTCAGGCATGTGTTGAGGCAGCACATTATAGTGGGAGAACATAATAGAAGAAGGTGCTCACCTCATGGTGGCTGGGAAGAAGAAAGAGAGAGACAGGAGTAGCCATAGTCCCAATATCGTCTGAAAAGGCATAACCTCATATTACTGGTTCCACATCTAAAATTTTACACTATTTCCCAATAACACCAAACCAAACTCCATGTATTTAACACATGAGCCTTTGGGAAACATCCCAGATCCAAATTATAGCAGTAGAGTTAAGATACTTGCTTTTAAAACTTTTTTAAATTTCCTTATATTATTATTTGATGTTAAGTTTTTTTTCTCTAAGTAATTTAGCATCATCCCTCAAATTTGAATAGACTATATTTTCATTATCATTGAATTCAAATTAATTTTTAATTTCTCTTGTGAATTATTCTTATGTCTATGAGTTTTTGAAAAATGTTTTATTCAATTTATACACATTACACATAATTTATTTTTACTATAATCCCTTTGTGTTCAAATATACTTTTTGTGATTTTAATTATTTTCCATTTGTTAACATCTGTCTTATAGCCCAAAATATGATTTATATTGGTGTTGGTTTATGTGGACTTCAAAGGAATGTGCGGTTGACTGTTGCTTTTTTCAATTTGTCTACATATATCAATTTAACATAAATATATTAAAAGTGCTGCTCAGGAGGCTGGGGATATAGCTCAGTTGGTAAAGTGTTCGCCTCACATGCGCAAGGCCCTAGATTCAATCTCCAGCACCACCAAAAAGAAAAGTGTTGCTCAATTCTTCAATATCTTTGTGGATTATCTGTCCACCAGTTATATCAAATGTAGATTTATCTATTTCCATTCTTTCACTTTTTACCTGTGTCTTCATAACTAAATATATATCTTATAGAAAACATAATCTGATAATCTCTGCAATTTAATTGGTGTGTATAAACCATTTACATTTAATAAATATATTATTTATATGACAGGTTATGATCTACTCTCTCTTCCTTCTGGGTTATTTCCTTGACTATTGTTTTGAGTTTTTCTTTTGTTTTTGCTTCTTCCCCCTCTTTTCTCTCTACTTTTGGATTTATTTATTTATTTTTTTAACCACAGAGAGAGATAATTTGCAGCCACTCACTGTACTGGATTCTTCATGATCACTGTTTGGATACTCATGAAAATGTCTGTGAACAAAATCTCCTTGTTGGAAATGTCAGAGTTCTATTTCTATGCATTCTCACTAGCCCAAGCTAGGTCTTTAAAAAGTTCTTAAACAGCAACACAGCCACATCAATATTTATAGCAGCTCAATTCACAATAGCTAAACTGTGGAACCAAACTAGGTGCTCTTCAATAGATGAGTGAATAAAGAAACTGTGATATATATATATATATATATATGAATAGTGCACAGCATTTAAAGAGGAAAAAATTATGGCATTTTTAGGTAAATGGATGGAGTTGGAGAATATCATGCTAAGCACGGTAAGTCAATCCCCCAAAAAACAAAGGCCAAATGTTCTCTCTGATAAGTGGATGCTGGTCCATAATGGGGGGGGGGGGGAATGGGAAAAATGGAGGAACTTTCATTGGGCAAAGGGGAGGGAAGGGTAGAAAGGGGACATGGGGGGTAGGAAATGAGATGAACATCATTACCCTAGGTACACATATGGTTGCACATATGGTACGACACTACATCGTGTACAACCAGAGAAATGAAAACTTGTGCAGCAATTGTGTATAAGGAATCAAAATGCATTCTGCTATCATATATACATAATTAGAATAAATAAATAAAACAGAAAAAAATTCTTAAACATTTTACCTGATATTTTTACCTGCTTCTGTGATAACCAGCATCTCTATCTCTAGTTCTCTGCCACAAGTGAGCAAGTACTTGCATCTCATTTCTCACTGGAGAATCCTGTATTTTCTTAGATTCTAAGCTACATAGTTATTTTTAAACCTCAGCTATCTGACTCAAAGTTATTATTTAGTAACTTATCTACCTTTATTTTGTTGTAATATTGGGAACAAATCTGTTTTTGACTTTCTACATTCTAAGACAAAGGAGAATTGTTCATAATTCTGACTTTGAGTAGTAAAGTTCCTGAGAAAGTCTCATTCTTTAGGGAAATATATTAGAGAAGCCAAATATCAGAATGTTCTCATTGCTAGTGAGAGCTCCTTATCAATTCATTTGTGTTGAGTTCTATATTTATTAAATATTATACATTTTCCTGAAAGTATTCTACCCAGACATCTGATTCTTAGACCATACAGATATCTATTATTTTCCTACTACAAATCAATTTAAGTTAAATTTTGAAGGCATTGCTATTCTTTGATAAGGTGGTTATTCATCTTTGAACAAAAAGCAGCTGGATTAGCTAGATATATATCTTGGTAAATTGTGATTTTAAATTAAATGAATAAATATAAAACATGGCCCTGGACCTAATCAAAATTAAAACATCTTTGACCCAGGATAACTTTCCACATTACTAAAGGACATGTTAACATTGCAACAAACAGAGTTTCCAAGACAGTGAGTTTGATGATGAAATATATGTATTCTAATGGTTACTGATTAATGCAGTCTAGACATAAATACTGTGAACTGTTAAAATTCATTATAACTTTTGAACTGGTACCATGCAAAGTATTACTTCTGACTATCCCTCCATATAACTTTCTCAGTAGACATTATAGAAAGAAAGCATTAGTTAAAATTCTAGTCAGGGTTTTGAAGGTAAAAATAAATATTCTTCTATTCATAATCTGAGCTTATATTAGTATGTTTTTAATTTGAATCTTTCAGTTAATAGCAGTTCAGTAAGACTCCATGTTTGAATTTCTTACTGGAAATGGAATAAAAGCACAGATAAAATTACTTACTTTGTGAATAAAATAGTAATAGTGACTCTTTCATGCTTTCTAAAATATTTCATCCTACTGGCCAGATTCTCATTGATTTCCTCTGAGTCATATTATCATTTATTTATTTATTTATTTATTTATTTACATATAACAGCAAAATGCATTACAATTAGCAATTCTTATTATATAGAGAGACCTCAATTTTTCATATCTCTGGTTGCATCTATCTCCCCATTGACAGCCAGTGTTGATTCAGTTGATCTGGCTGCCTAGGAGGGTGTCCCCTTCCTCCCTCACCACTCCATGTGCACCCATCCTGAAGATGACGACCTTCCCCGATAGGGGAGGACCGTTTTTTGGTCAAGGATATAGAAGTAGCTGTATTCCACTGCTAGAACCTCCAAACAACCCTCAAGGTTCATATTATCATTTTAAAATAAAAAAGATTAAATGATTTTTTCAATTGTTTAAGTAATAAAACCTTCAATGAATATGATAAATAGGAACTCCCAGTTCACAATGGAAAATATTCCCATTTGGTCAATCTTCCAAATTTATGCAAACTTATCAAATTCAAGAATGAATCATTGAATACCTGTACTCAGAAATTTTCTAATTTCTGAGAGAATATGTAAAGAAGACAGAGACTATAACCTATCCTGAAGTAGCTTATCTTGACAGTTAAAATAAATGACATGGACATAGGAAACAAAAGAGGATAAAATGTAATCAAATGTGTGTTGTAGAGATAGTAAACATCATGGAGATTTAAAACTAAAAAGAATTCTTTAAGAACTGTTCAAATTATAATGGCTCATGGGAAAATATGGCCTATATGTCTATTTTGTTTTGTTTGTTTAGTTTTATCAGCTCGATTTGCTTTTTCTTTTTCCTTTTTAAAAAATATTCTCACCTACGTAAGTTTTAATGATAATATAGTGAATTCCCTTCACCACGATTAACCAAATGTTAACATTTTATCTCCCTGGCTAATTGGTCTACATTTGCTATCAAACATTCTCTTTCTCTATCCCTGTCTTTCTCTTGTAAGTTGGCGACAACAATGAATACTTAAATAAAAATACTATAGTGTATATTTCCCAAGAATAATAATATTCTTTTACAAAACCACATAAAATTATTAAATGCAGATAATTTAATTCAACATGCTATTATCATTTAATATAAACATAAGTTCAAATATTGCAAATATTTTCATTTATAAAATTTTTATAATCAAATATAAATCTAAAATCATTTAGTTGCCATGGCTTTTTGGCATATTTTAAATGAGAATATTTCTCAATTTCTGAGGAAACTTACATTTACATTTTAAAGAGTTCAGATAAGTTATCATATTTTAATGGATTTAAATATCTCTAGTTGCAACATAGAAAGTATAGTTTGTCACAATATTTATGATGTATACAGAACCACCATTATAATTTATATGAATGGTATCACATGAATGAAGCTATGATATTTCCACTTCCAAATTAACTTTCTGGCCAATGGAAGCATCTAAGTTTGGGATCCAGTTCTGGAACGATTCTTGGATGGAGTAAAAATATTTAGAGAAATATATAAGGATATTCAAGGTGGTTAAGAGTTTTGTTAGTATATGTTTGTTGGTATATATCAATATATGAACATAGAATAAGCATGGAATACTTAGCAGAATGAACCAAATGTGTAGATCAGTTCAAAGGAGTAAGTGGCTTGCAGTTATGATTTGGAAATAGTATTTCATTATTTTGTACTTTAATATCAACATCTCTGCTTTTACTCTTGAAGACACCTCAGAAAGAGTATTACTGCTAAGTGAACCAATCAATTCAAAAACAAAATATAATAGTAAGCAGCAAGCTATCACCTGACTTCTACTTCTGACTATGGTGTAGTAATGAGGATCAGACTTAATTTACCAGCATAAATAATAGAAAAAAAACATATGAAATAGCTGTTTATATACATTGGACCACCAACATCAGTCTGTGATTCCTAGAGAAGAAAACAAATATAGTACCCCTACAAGAGCTACCGCTTTCAACCTGGAGACAGTCTCAACAGTACAATAACCTGAGTTGGAGAAATAGATCTTGGAGTTCAGAGATTTGAAGATACTGGAATATATAACGCAGAATTCTGGATAAGAGTGAGCTATGCAGAAAAATTTTCCAGAAGTCTGAAGAAGTATCATTTGTAAATACACAAAGAAAAACTCTACAAAGCTGGACAATAAATGTTCAGAAAAAGCCGAGCTAGATAATGTCCATAGCTCACATAAGTGAGGAAAATTTGGGTTCCAATCAGCATAGCAGATAGATCTGGGTGATCATAAAGTTGTTTAATAAAGGTAGTACAGCTGAACTATTTCTGAAGTAAAGGCTAACTTCTTTAGTGTGAAGCAAGATCACTTTGCATGTGTGCAACAACATAGAACAATCACACAATGGGTTAAACAAAGCAATTTTATTACTCACAGGTAGCATGGGAAAATAGAAATCTAAGACTCATGTTCATTATGTCCCCCAAGACTCAGAAAAGCTGCCTAAGGCAGATGGAATCTCACCTTTTCATATCTCATGGCACAGTATAGCTGATCCACTCTGAAAGCACTCTGTTCAGGGTTTGATACAAGAGGAGAGCTTGGGGCACAAGGCCAAAGTGTTACAAGACACAGTGTACTAGAAGGGATAGAAACAGAGCCCAGGATGTTCTGGACAATTTCTCCTTATATCAGAATGTTGCATTCTCACAAAAGGGTACAGTTATTCCTGTTTGAAGAGTTTGTTGTTGAATCTATCTCTTTCTGAAGGTTCTTTATTCATGATTTAAAGTTTAATTACAGATTTAATTTTCTTGAAGTTTGTAAAGACTAGTCATATTCTACTTATTCTTGTGATAAATTTAATAAGTTTAGCACATTATTGAATGTGTTCATTTAAATATTAATTTATCATGGCAAATTTTAGGTAATGTTTTTCATCATATCCTTGTATAAATATTCATTGTTATATAATAAATTACAGCAAAAGTTAGCATTTTCTTTTAACAAAAAATTTACTATCTCAAAAAGATTCTGAGTATCACATATAAAAAAATTAATTCCAATCTTTCTCAAATATTATTCCAAAATATTGGTATAGGGGAGACTTCCAAACTTATTTTTTTGAGGCAAATGTTACCTTGACAAAACCAGATAAGGACATTCAAAGGAAAAAAATATACGCTAATAATCAACATAGATGCAAAAATCTCAACAAAGGATCATCAAACTGAATTCAACAGTATATTTAAATGATTATATATAACATGTTCAAGTGATATTTATATAGGAAATACAAGTATAGCTTAATTTATGCAAATCAATGAATATGAAATACCACATTAACAGAATGAAGGATAAAAATTACAGGATCTTCTCAACAGATAGAGAATATTCACTTGAAAAAAATCAGCACCAATTATGATTAAAAATCTTAACATTTAGGTTTAGAAGAAATGTACCTAAGAATAACAAAGGCCATATATGATCAGTCAGTAGACAACATCATACTCAAAAGTGAAAAATTGTAGTCTTTCCCTCTAAAATCAGGAAAAAAAATATCCTCTCCCATAGGTTGCATACAACATAGCACTGGAAGTTCTAGTCAGAGCTATAGGCAAAAAAAAAAAGTGGAAGACACCCAAATTTTAAAGAAGAAAAATAATAAAATACTTTGAAATAAACATAACCAAATAAAGAAATAACCCACACTAAAAACTATAAACACTGTTGACGAAAATTCAAGAAGAAACAGTACCAAAATCAATCTGCAAATTAAGTTCAATCTGTATCAAAATTCCAATGGCATTTTTTCAAAGAAAAAGGAATCTTAACTTTCTAATGGAACTACAAAAGGCCCTGAATAATTAAAGCAACACAAAGAATAAAGATTAAAACTAAAGAAATCACATTTCTTTTTAAAAATTATATCACAAAACTATATAAATTAAAAGGATATGGAATGGCCATAAAAACAAAGATAGAAAAATGAAACAGAATGGGGCAGCCAGAAATAAACTCACATATATATGGTCAAATATTCTTTGACAAAGGCGCTAAGAATATACAATGAAAAAGTATGGTTTCATCAATTATCAATAATGATGTGGTAAAACTGGATACTCATATGTAAAAGAATGAAATTGGACTCTTATCTTATACCGTGTGTTAGTCAGATTTTTGTCATTGTGAAGAAATACCAGAGATAATCAACGTAAAATGAGGAATGATTTATTTTGGTTCACTTTCAAAGATTTAAGTCTATCATCACTTGGGTGGGTTGTTTTGGGATCTGTGGTGTGGCAAAACATCATGTTGGGGAGCATGTGGTGGAGCAAAACATCTAAATTCATGGAAACTAGGAAGGAGAGAGAGAGAGAGAGAGAGAGAGAGAGAGAGAGAGAGAGAGAGAAATGGCCAGGGTCTGATTATCTCTTTCAAGGGCATGCCCCCATGACCTTCTTTCTTCCACTATGCACAACCTCCTAAAATTTCCATCACTTCCAAATAGTGCCACAGGCTGGTAACCAAACCTTCAATATCTGGCATTTAGAGGACATTCAAGATCCAAACTATAATGCACCATATAGAGAAATCTATTCAAAGTGGATTGAAGACTTAATTTTAAGTCTTAATTTCAAGTAAGATCCAAGACCAGAAAACTTGTAGAGGAAAACATAGGGGAGAAGCTATTTGACATGGATCTTGGCAATGATTATTTAGATGTGAAACCCAAAACAAAAGTAACAAAAGCAAAAGTAAATAAATAGTACTAAATCAAATTTAAAAGTTTCTGGATAGCAAAGGAAACAACCAACAACATGGAAATGCAACATACAGAACTATGCATCTATCTAATAAGTCAATTGTCAAAATATATAAAAATCTCATATAACTAAGTAGCAAAAATAAAAACAACAAAATAACTGGGCAAAAGGCCTAAATAAACATCTTACCAAAGAAGGCATACAACTGTCCAAAAGGTACATCAAAAAGTGCTCAATATCTCTAATCATCAGGGAAAGACAATTCAAAACTGTAAGGAAATATCACCTTAAACCTGTTAAGATAGTTATTTTTAAAAATCAAAAGATAACTAGAGTTGATGGGAATGTGGAAAAAAGGAATATTTGTACACAGTTGGATAAAATGAAAACTGGTACAGTTTTTATGAAAAACAATATGGATCTTCAAAACAATTTTAAAAACCTACCATGTGATACAGCAAATCTACTTCTGGCTGTATATCCCCCCCCCCCCAAAAAAAAGTGAAATCCGTATGTGTCATTCAGCTTGGCATCACTGTGAACAAAATATGAATAACAATTTAGAGGATAAAGTGTTTATTTTGGGTCATACCTTCAGAGGTTTTAGTCCATGGTTGGCCACCGCCATATCTCTGGGCCCAACACTAAGTAGAATGTAGCAGATGAAAGCAGCTCAGTTCAGGATAGACAGGAAGCAGAGAGAATTTGAATTCAAAGAGCCAAGAATAATATAATTCCCAATGGCATGCCCTCAGTGAACCACTTCTTATGGGCATGCCTTGCCTGCTTAAAGTTACCAAACATTAATCCAATTTATTAATGCATCAAATGGACTAGCTTGCAGGGCATGGTGGCACACATGTGTAATCCCAGCAGCTCAGAACATTCAGACAGGAGGATCACTAAGTTCGAAGCCAGCCTTAGCAATCGTGAGGTGCTAAGCATCTCAGAGACCCTGTCTCTAAATAAAATACAAAACAGGGCTGGGGATGTGGCTCAGTGGTCAAGTGCCCCTGAGTTCAAACCCCCATACCCACCCCTCAAAAAAGGACTAGTTCACTGATTGATCAGGTTGGAGTTCACATAATCAACACAGTTGATGAAATGTCAGAGGAGTTCAGAATGTACATAAATAAAATGATTTGTGCATTGAAGAATGATATGAAAGTAAATACAGGCAAAAACTGATCACTCCAACGAAGAGATAAGAGAACAAATACAGGCAACTATTGATCACACCAACAAAGAGATCAGGGGCAAATACAAGTAACAAAAGATTACTTCAAGAAAGAGATAGAGATTCTGAAAAAAAGAAACCATCAGAAATCCTGAAATGAAGAAAACAATAAACCAAATAAAAAACTCAAGGGAAAGCATAACCAACAGACTAGATAACTTGGAAGACAGACCATCAGAAAATAAAGACAAAGCATACAATTTGGAAAATAAAGTTGACCACACAGTGAAGATAGCAAGAAACCATGAACAGAACATCCAAAAATTATGGGATAGCATCAAAAGACCAAATTTAAGAGTTATTGGATTAGCAAAAGGCATAGAGGTTCAAACCAAAGGAATGCACTATCCCTTCAATGAGATAATATCAGAAAATTTCCCAAACCTGAAGAATGAATTGGAAAATCAAATACAAGATACTTCCATGAGGGCTGGAAATGTGGCTCAAGTGGTAGCGTGCTCGCCTGGCATGCATGCGGCCCGGGTTTGATCCTCAGCACCATATACAAACAAAGATGTTGTATCCACTGAAAACTAAATATATATATATATATATATATATATATATATATATATATATATATATTTAAAGTTCTCTCTCTCTCTCTCTTTAAAAAAATTTTTTTTTAAAAAAAAAGATGCTTCCATGACACCAAATGTACCAAATTACAACAGATCTATACCAAGGCACATTATAATGAAAATGCCAGGCATACAGAACAAGGAAAGAATCTTAAAGGCCACAAGAGAGAGAAACCAGATTACATGTAGGGGGAGACTAATTTGTATCTCAGCAGATTTTTCAACCCAGACCCTCAAACCAGGAGATCCTGGAACAAAATATACTAAGCTCTGAAAGAAAATGGATATCAACAAAGAATCTTATATCCAGCAAAATTAAGTGATTTGATAACAAAATAAAAACTTTTCATCATAAACAAAAGATAAAGGAATTTACTCAAAGAAAGCCTGCACTATAGAGCACTGTCACAAAATATTCCAGGAGGATGAAATGAAAAACAATAATAAAAATCAGCAAAGGGAAGAACTACACTAAAGGAAAGGCCAATGAAAGGAGAAAGCAAGTCAAGTAATAAACCAAAACATCAGCAAACACAAATCATATTTCAATAATAATCCTGAATGTGAATGAACTAAACTCATCAATTAAAAGACATAGACATTTCTCTAATTTCTAGAGATTTTGAACACTTTTTTATATATTTGTTGATCAATTGTATTCCTTCTTCTGTGAACTGTCTGTTCCTTAGCCCATTTATTGATTGGGTTGTTTTTTTTGGTGTTAAGTTCTTTGAGTTCTTTATATATCCTAGAGATTAATGCTTTATCAGAGATGCTTTAGTTGGAGATGGACACAATACCTTTATTTTATGTATTTACATGTAGTGCTGAGAATTGAAACCAGTACCTCACATATGCTAGGCAAGTGCTCTACCACTGAGCTATAATCCCAGCCCCCTAAATTGTGTTTTTGGGTATATTGTTCACCATAATGCAAAGTTGAGTAACACAGAAATTGGTATTGGTAAGGGTGGTATGGCTGTGATTAACCTGATCAAAAAAGTTGTCTATATTTTGCCTGTGTCCTGAGACTTTCTATGAGGCTGAATTTAAAGAGAAATGCAAATCAAAACTATTCTAAGATTTCATTTCACTCTAGTCAGAATGGCAGCTATCAAGAATACAGGTAAATGTTGGTGAGGATGAGGGGGAAAAAGGTACACTCATACACTGATGGTGGGACTGCAAATTGGTGCAACCACTATGGACAGCAGTATGGAGATTCCTTAGAAATTTGGGAATAAAACCACCATTTGACCCAGCTATCCCACTCGTTGGTTATTCCTAAAGGACTTAAAATCAGCATACTATAGTGATACAGCCATATCAATGTTTAAAGCACCTCAATTCACAATAGCTAATATATGGAATCAACATAGTGTTCCTGAGATGAATGGATAAAGCGAATGTGGTATATATACTCAAAAGAATACTATTCCACTTAAAGAAGAGTAAAATTATGGAATTTGCCAGTAAATGGTTGGAGTTGGAGAATATCATGCTAAGCGAAATAAGCCAATCCCACAAAACTAAAGGCTGAATGTTTTCTCTAATATGCATATACTAATTCACAATAAGGTGGGGGGCAGTGGGAAAGAGTAGCATTATCTTAGATTAGGTAGAGAGAAGTTATGGGAGGGAAGGGGAGGAGATGTGGGGATAGGAAAGACAGTAGAATGAAACAGACATTATTACTGTATGTATATATGTGACTATATGACCAATATGATTCTGCATCATGTATGCTCAGAAAAATGCGAAATTATATCTCATGTATGTATGGTATATCAAAGTGCATAGTTAAAACAATTAAAAATTTTTTAAAAAAGAAAAAAATTTTCTAGATACTTGTCAAAATGAAAAAAAAATTATCTATAAAATTCTGGCAAATCACATACAAAAACATATTAATTAATAGTGCACCATGATCAAGTGGGGTTCATTCCAGGGATAAAAGGCTGGTTCAACATATAGAAATCAAAAAATGTAATTTATTACATCAATAGATTTAAAGATAAGAATTATATGATTCTATCAATTGATGCAGAGAAAGCATTTGACAAAGTACAGCACACTTTCATGTTCAAAACACTAGAAAAACTAGGGATAGTAGGAATATACCCCAACTTAGTAAAAGCTATCTAGGCTAAGCCCAAGGCCAACATCATTCTAAATGGAGAAAAATAGGAAGCATTCCCTATAAAAACTGGAACAAGAAAGACATGCCCTTTTTCACCACTTCTGTTCAAAATAGTCCTTGAAACTCTAGCCAGAGCAATTACACAGATGAAATAAATTAAAGGGATGTGAATAGGAAAAGAAGGACTCAAAATATCATTCTTTGCTGATGACATGATTCTATACTTAGAGGATCCAAAAAACTGTGCCAGAAAATTTCTAAAATTAATAATTGAATTCAGCAAAGTAGCAGGATATAAAATCAATACCCATAAGTCAAATGCATTTCTATACATCAGTGATGAATTCTCTGAAAGAGAAATTAGGAAAACGAATTCACATTAGCCACAAAAAATTAAAATAAAATGTTTGGGAAACAATTTAACAAAAGTGGTGAACGACCTCTACAATGAAAACTACATAACACTAACAACTAATAATAATAAAAAAATGTTTTTTGTAGTTGTAAAAAAAGAAGAAAGAAAGAAATTGAAGAAGACCTTAGAATATGCAAAAATTTCCCATGCTCTTGGATAGGCAAAATTAATATTGTCATAATGGCCATACTACCTAATGCAATTCCAGTTAAAATCCCAGTGTTATTCTTTATAGAAATAGAAAAAAAGCAATCATGAAATTCATTTGGAAAAATAAGAGACCCGGAATAGCCAAAGCAATCCTTAGCAAGAAGAGTAAAGCAGGAGGCACCACAATACCAGATCTTAAACTATGCTACAAAGCTCTAGTAGCAAAAACAGCATGGTATTTGCACAAAAATAGGCAGGAAGACCAGTGATACAGAATAGAAGACACAAAGACAAACCCACATAAATACAGTTATCTCATACTAGACAAGGGTGCCCAAAACATACATTGGAGAAAAGATAGCCTTTTAACAAATGGCGCTGGGAAAACCAGAAAGCCATATGTAGCAAAATGAAACTAAACCCCTATCTTTCACCATGCTGAAAACTCAACTCAAAGTGGATCAAAGACCTAGGAATCAGACCAGAGACCCTGTGCCTAACAGAGGAAAAAGTAGGCACAAATCTTCATCATCTCAGTTTAGGCCCTGACTTCCTTAACAAGACTCTTAAAGTGCAAGAAATAAAATCAAGAATTAATAAATGAGGGGCTGGGGAATGTGGCTCAAGTGGTAGCGCGCTCGCCTGGCATGTGTACAGCCTGGGTTCGATCCTCAGCACCACATACAAAGATGTCGTGTCTGCCGAAAACTAACTAACTAAATAAATAAACATTTAAAAATCTCTCTCTCTCTCTCTCTCTCTCTCTCTCTCTCTCTCTCTCTCTCTAAAAAAAAAAGAATTAATAAATGAAACAAACTCAAACTAAAAAGCTTATTCTCAGCAAAAGAAACAATCAATGAGGTGAAGAGAGTGCCTACATTTTTGAAGCAAAGTTTTGCCACACATACATCAGATAGAGCACTAATCTCTAGGATATATAAAGAACTCAAAAAACTTAACACCTAAAAAAAGCCCAATTAATAAATGGGCTAAGGAGCTGAACAGACACTTCTCAGAAGAAGAAATATAATTGATTGACCAATAGATGAAAAATGTTCAACATCTCTAGTAAGTAGAGAAATGCAAACCAAAAGTACTCTTAAGATTTCATCTCTCACCAGTCAGAATGGCAGTTATCAAGAGTACAAGCAACAAAGTGTTGGTTAGGATGTGGGGCAAAAGGCACATTCATACATTGCTGATGGGACTGAAAATTGGTGCAACCAATTTCAAAAGTAGTATGAAGATTCCATAGAAAACTTGGAATGGAACCACCATTTGACCCAGCTATCCCACTCTTCCATCTATCCCCAAAGGACCTAAAATTAACATACTATAGTGACACAGCTATATCAATGTTTATAGCAGCTTAATTCACGATATCTAAACTGTGAAACCAATATAGATGTTCTTCCATAGATGAATGAATAAAGAAACTGTGAGATACACACACACACACACACACACACACACACACACTTGAATATTACTCAGCATTAAAAAAGAATAAAATCATGGCATTTGCAGGTAAATGGATGGGAGTTGGAGAATATCATGCTAAGCAAAGTAAGGCAATCCTAACTTGAGATATGTTCTCTCTGATAAGTGGATGCTTATCCATAATGGGGAAGGGATGGGAAATATGGAGGAACTGTGATTGAGCAAAAGGGAGGGAGAGGAGAGAAGGGGACATGGGGACAGGAAAGATGGTGAAATGATAGGGGCATCATTACCCTAGGTATATGTGGTGTGACTTTACATCATGTACAATCAGAGAAATTAAAAGTTGTGCTGCAATTGTGTACAATGAATCAAAATTCATTCTGCTGTCATACATACCTAATTATAATAAATACATAAAATTTAAAAAAAAACTTTGTTACATAATAAATATCCTTTAATGTTTGCTAGGAAGAAGAGGTTATTTATATACTAGAAATAGAACCATTGATTCAAAAGTCAGAAATTTGTTTCACAAAATCAAAAAAAAAATAGCTTAAAACTTTTTTAGTACATCTAATCCTGAATATTAAAAACAAAACCATAAAAAAGAAAATATACACATCAATGATAGTTGACAATGTTCACAAATATATGGTGCAGAGTGCAGTTTGTTGAGAGCCACAGCCGAAGAGGCCCCAGCAAACTTCCAGCTGCCAGCAAACTTCCAGCTGCCAGTTGATGATTGGCTCACAGCAGCCCCAGCAAACTTCTAGCTGCCAACTGATTGGCTCCTCTGCGGTGATGCTCATTGGGCTGTTTCCCCGCCCTTTCAGACCACGGAGCTGCTCATTGGGGAACTTTTTTGGCTCTGCCCATGTGACCCAGCCAATGGGCCTCAAGAGCAGGAGGAGTGGGGGAGGTGGAGAGGCTTGTGGGAAGCCTATGGTGGCAGTTGGGCTCTGAGGGTTTTTCCTGAGGAGCTGTGTGGTTTGGTGTGTGGTTCTAAAAATAAAGTTCGTTTCTTTTGACAAGTGGCTCCTGAATTGTGCCCAGCCAGACTGCGGCAGCAGTTCCCCAGTACTATCTACTTCACCACTAGATGATCAATTTAGCTCTGAACATTATAACCAAACCATTCACAATCCCATCAAATAAACCCATTTAACATTGATTTCCTTTAAAACTTAGTTCTTGCTAAATCTAATTAGAAAATACAATCTATCCTAAACAATTAAGACAATAATGATTGTTGTCTTTTCAAATAATACAATCCCATTTTCAGTGAACCAAAATGCCTACTGGAATAAAGTCTAAATTCTGTAGGATAAGTCTAAATTCTGTAGGATAAAATTCAAAAACATGGAGCCCCCTCTATTCTGTCCCAGGAAAATCACTCCATTTCATCATCCAGACATTTTGTTTTGCTTTGTTTTGCTTAATTCAAGGTCTACTGCTTGCTGTTCCTCAGGCAGAAATTATCCTGTCCCTGTATATCCAGGAGATTGTTCATGAAAATCTCACCTCTTAAATGGCCTCCTCCTATGGCTACTATCATCTCTAACCTTCAATGTTTGGCTTAAATGGTATCTGCTCCATAAAGATTGCCCTGATCATTGTAGCTTAAAAATCTCTTGACCCTTTATGAACTCTAATAGCTTTTGTACTTATCACACATATGAAAAAGTGAGTATATATCCTTGTTGTCCTGGTTAGTGATGCTTTACCAGAGTTTTATTGTTATATTATTAATAGTGATCCTTTAAATCCCCAAAACATTCTAGTATAGATAACCCATCATATAATTGTTATATCTATATGACCATGACATTCAGCATGTCCTGTGTTATTTGAGCCTTTCTGTGTAGATACTTTGAAAAAAAATATATAATTTACATAAAAACCACAATTTATATGTCTATATATAGAATGATATAGATAATATGTGTAAGATATATAATATGTAAATATGACAAATGCTAAAAAGAAATTACTTTTATATGGTTTAATACATTTTTACTGTGTTAAACTGATAGAGTAGCTGATTTGTTCATTAATGGGATCTAATTCTTAAAAATATTGAAAGCCTTAACTTTGTGGAAACCAATGATTATCCATTATGAAATTGATGCTGATCAAAAATGAACATCAAAATATTCATTTTTACCAGTCATAGATCCAAGATAATTAATCCATCTTTAAGGTTGAATTATACTGGTAAGTGGAAATCACTGAAACAGATGAGAAACAGATCTGGGAATGATATACCTTCCTATTTAGGATGTAACTTGACTTCATACCTTCAGGTGACTCAGGTAATGAATTTGAAATAACACTATATATTTCTTTCAGAAACAAAATTGTGGAAGGAGAAAGTTAAGAAACAGAACCTCTACTGCCCAATACATCATATATTTAGGTAGTGGAATGGCATTAATAAAAAAAGTAAAATTAAATCTATCTTTTAATTTTCTCCGAAAACATATTAAATTCTCTCCAGTTCCAAGAATGTCATAGAAACTTGACAAAGTTTGCCCTGTTAAAAAGAATTAACCAAAATAAAAGCCTATCAACTTAGAGAGAGAGGAAATGCAACCAGACAATGTCACCATTGTTTTCCAGTTTCACAAAAGCACATATTAAAACAAAGTCCAGTGGTATTTCTCAAAGAAGAGTAAATTTTTCAAGTAGTGTTAAGCAGATAAAATTTTCTATGTAGAGCTTGGAAATAAAAAATTTAAATGGTTTATGGAGCTCTTCTTCTCCCATTTCCAAGTTTGAGATGTGAAGGCCATAAGGGAAAACAATAAGGGTAAAGTCAATTAATGTCATTTAGCAAGCTCAGGTTTGGCTCCTTTTTATCTCCTTTTCCTTTCAAGGTAGCAATTTCTATAGCAAGCAGAGATCATGAAACCCTACTTTTATCTGCCCTCATACTTTATGTCACTTTTCTTTTCATGAATTCACTGAGGCAGTGTTTGGTAATAGTGTCAAATTACTGGAAAACCTGAGGTCTAGCAATTTGACAATGATATAACTGACACAATGGGTCTACTTTCAGCATGTACCAAGCATAATTAGAATCAAATATCTACCTTTTAGTGTTTCTCTTGGGTTCACCCAACTCTGAAAGCTCTCAGGTCATTAAGGCATATCAATTAGTAATGATTTTTCCCAGCCCCCAGCAGTCAGTGAAGCATATATTAAAGGTGATATCTCCAGTCAAAATTTTAATATGCACACTTTGAAAATATCTACATTGACACACAGGACAGTACCATCTGAGAAACTCATTTGCATAAAGTTTTATATTGCAGTCATTAAAACATTTCATATCCTTGGATAAACGTCTTATGAAAATTTCCATTCCTATTAAGTAATATTAATTGTATAAAGGTTTGGAAAACATATGAATCATTAAAAGTAGAAATGGGATGTGTAATAGCCTGGAAGAGCTAATGTTATCACTTTTGTGGCCAGTTTAATACCTTAGTACAATCATTTTTAACTCAGTCATCATGACCCAGGGAAATACTTCCTTTGGGTGTAGAAAGAGGAGACAAATAGGAGATATCACAGGCTCAACATATTTTAAATATCCGCATTAGATATAAGTCATGTTTTTTAAAACCTGGTTAAATATACCCTAATAAATGTTGTCTCTATATGTAACCCTTTATAAGTTTCATTGTCTGGTACTCCTCTTGTTTCCTCACCAGGTAGTAGTATGAAAAATGAATTGCTCTCTATCCAGGACAAAATAAAAATAAAAAGATAGAACTAATACTGCTGTTTATTCTGAGGTTTCATGATCTGTCAGAAACATTGTCTCCAAAGCAAATATACACGTATGATTCTATTCTTTGCTGAAAGTCATAGATGTTTTCAATATCTAACAGAGATTACTTAGTGGTGTTTATGCTCAACAGAGATAGTTCCACTTAAACAAAGGTCTATGGGAAAGGCATAGGACTGAAAAGAGTCTTTCTCATGAATTACTTCAGTATCTGGAATTACTCATAATTTTAATTACTCAAAATGATTAACTTGAAGACCCGACTTATGGTATACACATTTCATAGGATGATAGGCATACATAGCTCACATAAGCAATTCGATTAGTTAAGGCAAATCATTATCCTTATTTGTCAAGGAAAAATGTGAATAAAATTGGAAAAATGTGAATAAAATTTGGTTACGGGGGTACATCAAAGAAAAGTTGATATTGATCTTGTTTATATTCTTATATTTTGCACCAGCTTTAAATAGGGCTTCCTTCATGAAAATGGACTTGAGAGGTATGATTATGTAGGAGTATTTGTGGTATTTTTTCCCACAGGAGGCCCTTGTATTAGGGTTCCACAGATAAAATGAACCAGTAATACATGTGTATTTATCTTTTATATTTATATGCTTATTTAAATACAGAGAGATGTATTAAAAGGAATTGGCTCAAGCTGTTATGGAAGCTTGCAAGTCCCTAATCCTGTAGGGTGAGTCAGCAAGCTGCAGACCTTAGATGAGCTGATGATTTCATTTCTCTCCAAGTTTAAAAACCTGAGAATCAAGAGACCTGCTGATATACTTCCTGCCTAAGACTTAACAGGCTTAAGACCTAGGAGGAACAAACATTTCAAAAGTCCAAATGCAGGAAAAAGCCAGTATGAAGGCCATCAGGGAGAAATTATTCTCTTACTTAGGGGTCAGCCTTTTTTGTTTAGTTCTGACCTTCAACTAATTGGATCAGGCTCACCCATGCTATGAAAGGCAATCTGCTTTACCATTGTAACAATTTAAAGTTAATTTCATTTCAAAAAGCACTCACAAAAATATCCAAAACAATGTTTGGCCAACTATTTGGGCACACTGTGATTTAATCAAATTGACTCAAGAACATGGCTATTATACCATGTTCTTATAGATGTAATAATGTATGTTAAGCAAAGCAAATTTATATGGAGAAAATGAAAGGTAACTGATCCTTAGTGGATATAAATGCATGGTTGAGAAATAATGGACTAACAATTCTATGTGAAAAAGCATAGTAGTGTTTCAAAACTGAGAATAGGAAATAGGAAGATTAGTAGCATCTGTAGGTGCTAGTATAGTTGGAGCTGTCTTTTTAGTCAATGTAGTTTCAGTGCGTAGTTATACATATAATTAAAACAACATTTGTTGGCTTGCCAAATGGATGAATACAAGTTACAAAATTTATAGAAGCTAAAAGAATAGCAAAAATTTTCAACATCAAGAAGGTACTGTATGGGCTGGGGCTGGGGATCAGGGGTAAAAGTCTTGCCTAGCATGTGTGAGGCAGTGGTTTCAATCCTCAGCACCACATACAGTAAAATAAAGACATTGTGTCCACATATAACTAAAAAATAAATATTTTTTTTAAAAAATAAGGCACTATATTGAGATAAACAATTCGATAAAGATAGAGATACATATGTCCAATATGGGTGAAAGTAAATGTCCAGAGAATTTAGGAAACTGGCTCTACTTACACCAAACAGTGCTGCATTTATAGCAGCACTCAAAAATACTTAATTAAAAGTAAATGAACAGGGGTTGGGATTGTGGTTCAGAGGGACAGAGTTCACCTTGCATTCGTGAGGCACTGGGTTTGATCCTCAGCACCACATAAAAATAAAATAAAGATATTGTGTCCACCTATAACTAAAAAAATAAATATTTTTAAAAGTAAATGAACAATTACTCTAAGAAATTATTTTCTCTCCCTCTCAGTGTTTTCGTTGTTGTTGCTGTTCTTTTTTTGTCAGTTTGTTTTTCTCCATTTAGTTTAACTCTTTTGATATTGATGTCTTCCTTGTATGCTACTCATTACATTTTATATTATAATCAGGATTCTCAGCTTATTTATTCCACCATGGAAATTTTTTATGTATATTTTAAGTTGTTGATATTTATTTATTTAATTAATTATTTATTTATTTTTATGTGGTGCTGAGAATCAAACCCAGTGCCCCACACATGCCAGGCAAGTGCACTACCGCTGAGCCACAGCCACAGCCCCCCACCATGGTGCTTTATCCTCAAGCACCTTGTCTACCAAAATAGACATATCAATTGCCAGACCTCAAAACTTTTTATTCTGGTACACTTAACTGTCACCCAGACTCAAGGGTCCCATTCTTCCAAGTACTTTGAATTACTAACTTTAAAGTTTTTCATATTAATAGATTCAAGAGTTACTCAGTAAAGATTAAAACCATTTTTTGTAGACATTTTTTCCACACTCAGAAATAGAGTATAAAAATATGCAATTCCTCTCTTAACGATAAGAATTGCATCATTCAATAATTCATTAAAAAAATCCCTAAACCTAGTATGTGTTGGGTAGTCCTCTGGAACTAGGGATACATTGATAAGGCATCAGACAAGATAGTTGCTCCAGTGAAGCTTAAATTCCAACATTAGCTAAATTGTAGAGTAAAATCAAAGTTCTTTTCCATAACAGAGGGCTGGTGTGGGTACAATCACCAATTCAACCAGGAGACCATGTTGACCCAGCAAAGCTAGTAAAAACAATGAAAAATACTTAATAGCTTTATTTTTATTCTAGTGTTCCAGTTGCTTTTCCCATTTGTTCTTATAAATTGTGGTTTATAATTTATTCATCTTAATCCATTTATGACCACAATGACCATCAAATATACTACAGGCTTCCCACACCAATGCATAAATTTGTAAGTGGAACATAAATTGATTCCATCCTGTCCTTTTCAAATTCTCTTGGTCCTACCCACTCCAAAGAGGCCATATTTCCACATTGAGTAACATAAGTGAGAAGAAAAAAAAAGGAGATGGATTAAAGCAGACAAAATCCAAAGAAAATAAGTGGTTTAAATAAAATATGTGGTGATGGTGTGGGGTGCACTAAAGTTTTTATTGCCACTTATTTGGAAAGACCAGTATAATTCTATTGCTGCCACTTATAAGTAATGCAGTCACTGCAAACTCACTGCAATAAAAACTTCAAACATCTCCACCACTACATATTATACACATATACATGCACTAGTAATTTAGCAACTTTTCCAGCTGCCTTCCTCCCTGTTAGACTTTATTTCTTGATGCTCCTTCTTAATGGGATGAATTCATTTTTATCCCAGCATGTGGCTGATTAAACATAGAGCTCCAATCATTTATAAAATAGGGCTGCAACAATTAATTCCCCATATCTGACATAGAATGTTTATTGTAGCAAACAATAAATACTTTGGACAAATGTTCATTATGTTAGGCACCACTAAATAAATTGATGTTTTCTCCCATCCTGGTGAATAAAGATAAGGCTCCCTTAATTGGGTCATTTGGACCTGTTGACTCAACATTACAATGTAAAGGGACCATGGGAGATCAGAGTGATGAGGAGACTTAAATCTTGACTAGTGATTTTTATACAGTGTTCCAATGAACCTAAGAGTTAACATGTGGTTGAAACAGGTTTTATGAAATGGAGGTAGTTTCAGAACTCTTCTGTTATTCTGTTCTAAAGTAGGAGTTGTACAGAAGATTTTGACTTTATTTTTATAAAAGTTATGCTGTGAAAATGCACACATAAACACACACATGAAAACATGTCACATAGAAAAGTGCCAATGTGGACCAACTTTCCCACTCCTAAATCTGAAGGCAAGCAAAAAAGGATCCGTAGAAATTTAAGTAATAAAATTACATTTAGATAAACATTTGCAGGCATATCTGGTACCAGCACAGTTAGATTCCCTAAATCCCTGTTGTTTATTCTATGGTACCCCAATGAATTATGAGATTAGTATTAATACCATTAATAATAGCATAAGCAATTTTGCCATTGGGGCCAATACCATATCTAAGATAAACTATATTAAGCAAAACACTATCTTGCTAGGGAAAGCACATTTTGGTTACTTTTTTCTGAATCCAAACAATATCACATGCTAAAAAGAAATCTTCCAACTTATGCAGATCTTTCAGGAAAATGACCTCTCCCTAGAAGTTATGGAAAGAGGATAAAGAATGCCTATATCTAAATATATCATTACCCAATTCCCTAACTCTGCCCCAACTTAAAAAGAAATCCCTACATAGAACCCTAAATTTCACATATGGAACTTGTTAAGAGCAGAACCTATGCTTTGCATATTTACCTCTTTTACTTGATGATTAAGCTCCAAATAAAACTACAGAAACTACTTCATCTCCCTGGTGCATATATACTCAGAAGGTCATTTATATAGTCAGGGAAGAGATAATAGTTCCATATCTAACAGAAATAATTACACTGCCAAAAGTAGAGTTGATTCTTATGGGGAATTTTACTCACAAAAAAATGCATCTTTACAGAAACATATCAAGACTGATAATAACTAGATGATCATACTATCTCATTGTAGGAAAACACCTACACCTTTGTATATATAAAAAGATGTAGTATATGAAAGCACTTTGATAAAGGAATTTAGAAGAAACAATGGGCACATTTTAGTTGGTTTCTCTAATAACACCTATTTTGAATATGGTCAGTAGATGCCAGGGTACAAAGACCAGCCTGAATCTTCAAAAGGAATCGTGAAGGTTTTCCCTTAGAATACTTATTTTCAATCTATCTAACTCTCTACCCTACTTCTAAAAAGATTGTTGCTTTGTATGACCTTAACACCTGATTGTCTTTATATCTCTGATAGTATTGCCTGAGTGCACAGGCATCTTCCTTTACCCCAAAATGGACACCCTTCCTCTATGCTTCTTTATTTCATTGATTCTTTTGCAACTTCTATCCTTAGAATGAACTGAGTACTAAGATGTATGCTTCATGAATTGTCCCCAAAACCCTTTTGCTATCTGTAAAAGGCTTGAGATTAGATGAACTATTTGGTTCAGCTGTCCACACAGATAAAAATCATTGTTAACTGGCATATGTCTACATCCCTTACACTACATGAATAGAATCCAAAGGGTATATCATAAAGCTCTGATTACAGTCCCCACCCTGTACATAAAGCTCCTTGATCAGTCTCCATAATATTTAGTTGCTTTTTTAAAGTTTATACAACAGGGAATGAACATATGGTGGATGTTAAAACATAAAGTGTTGAAGAAGGTTTTGAATAATGTGTGTACAGTACAACTATGAATCATTAAAGGAGGTGAGCATAGTTAGGTAGTAGCCCAGCTGTCTGATCTTTCAGAATAAAGAATGACCATCCTGTTCCACTTTAAACCATTCCTAGGTATTTCTATCAGAGATATATTCTGGGGGAGAAGGGCATTTAGGCAGTTCTTAGGTTATTGTTTAGTGCAGGTAGCATTATAAAAGGATTTTCAGTTTAATATTATGCTAAAGCCATATAATTTAGTGCACATTTTTATACTTTAAACAAATAGGATTAGGGGGGAAATGATGGCAAGATTAAAAAATACAATGAAAATGCTAAATAATATTCCATAATTGATCAAAGAAACAAAAAATTTTATCCTCATCCCTGATATGAAGGAAATATGACTTTTATCCAACTAAGTGAAAAATATTGGCCATATTACTGGGTGACTGAATGGAAACCTTGGCTCTGAAAGCCTCTAGTTCAATCTGCAAGTTGGAAAGAGTATATACACAAGATACTTCATCATCCACACAATAGGTTATAAATTATTTTCATGACATCTTCTTTGCATTAGATGCCATGGGCCTATAACAAGTTGTTTGTAATATATAGACCCTTTAACTGACAATAGTCGTAAGTTATAGATGGAAAGCTCTATTTTGGCCAGCCATTGTTCTCCTTCTTTGCCCAATTTTCAGTATGAAAAATTACCACTGAATATCGAAAATGGCTTCTTTGAACATCAGCTCTGATCTACAGGATTTGTCATGTTGTAGCTCATCTGTTTCAAGAGCACTTCATTCATTTGTTCTCCATTACCAACACTGGGATTTCACTGAATAATTAATGAAAAGAGCAAACTATGAACTACCCTGCACTCTGTCATTATGATTTTGATATTACATTCTGGAAAGTAACTAACACATTAGCCAATGGGTATACAACCTAAATTATATAAAAGGCAATTTCTCAGAAGTTCTGTCTACATGCCCACTGAGGTTTAAGAATCAAAGCAGTGACCTTTCAGTTCTGAACATTATAGCAGCTTTTAGTTATACAATGTCCAGAAAGGGAGTGCATCCTCAAAGTTTTGTGTGTGTGTGTGTGTGTGTGTGTGTGTGTGAGAGAGAGAGAGAGAGAGAGAGAGAGAGAGAATATTTCTGAACTTCTGATTCTTAAGAAAAAGATAACCAATAAGAAAGTAGCTTCTGTTGTATGTTTATTATCTTCTGCCAATCGCTATGTATAGCTACTCTTTTAATAATTGTATCAATCTTAAGAATGTCTATATCATTATACTTAGGCTTTCTTCCTTCCTCAGATCTACAATGATATTTCCCAAACCAGTATTTAATCTTCTTTGTGGATAACTCAGTACAAACAAATTGGAAATTCTAGCTTCTGTAACATGAGATGTAAGTGATAAAAACATTTGGCTAGTCAGTATGAAACCAACATTATATATTTTATTAAGTAATTGGGATATCTATAAGTCTTGATGGGCAAGAAAAGTGTTATGTATTAGTAATATGGCTAAGGTGTGAAAAAGCCAGAAGGTCACTATTGTGAGTAACTAGACAAGATTCAGAGTCCAGAATATGAAATGAGTCAAAAAAAAATAATGATAATAAGTAGATTTGAACTTTAGCCCTTGAACAGGCATGACTTGTTTTTTCCCTACTTTACACTTTCTAATACTTATGAGAGGTGTTGATCCTATAATTGGTAGTCATTATCAGAAAGAAGTGCAATCAATTTAACTGCACTCTGTCCTAGATAAAAATTAAGGTGAATGTACTAAATATAATAGCTTCAACTGAATGTTCTTTTAAATACCACCTCTTTCCCCCTTACTCTAGATTTACCTGACAAACTGTGATTCACCAGTAACTTTTTTCCTCCTTTACTTCTTTCTCCTACCTTTCCTTCTTTTAATTTAAACCTATTAACTTATTCAGGATAAATAAAAATGTACCCACTTCATTCAAGGACTTAAAAATGTAAATGAGGAGAACAGATATGAGTAAGTAAAATAAGTAGTACAAGACTAAGAAACATATATTATATCATGTAAAAATAAATGTACACAAGCACTAATGTACAAAGGAAGTTATCAGAAATGCCTTTTACATACATACATTATCATACTAGATAACATGGTTTGGACATAATTAATTTCCAAATTTCTGAAATGTATTTAATAGTTAATGATTTTCTGTGAGCAGGCATCAATATATATGGTAGTCTGTTAAAGCAATTATTTGATCCATAAGCTCTTGGTGAGTGAGTACATTTTTACAATAATCCATGAGATTCACAAAAATATCTTTGGGGCAGGGGAAAAAAGAAGGAGGAATTAAAAGATGAGAATAAATTATCTTCAAGATTATGATATTCAACCAGAAATATCTTCTGTATTTAGAAGTACAAATGGCCAGTATTTTTTTTTTCCCATGGCGTACTTGGTAGACTTCCCTCTATTGTCAGGAAGTTATGACAGCCTGATCAATTCAGCCTAGGTTCACTTTCCTGTTGGTTGCCTGGAGGTTGAGGTCTCCTACCCAGATGATCTATACTGAACTGTCATAATCATATTTTTTCAGTGACAAGGATGAATATCCCCTTAAATTGATTGACTTGTATATACTGAAGCACTCCAACATGAGAGCCATGTCATAAAATTACATCAGGCTTTTAAACCAATATAATCATTTTCACATCGATTTAAGCAACCATAGCTTTGCTAATGCTAAATTTTACTTTACTTTTTCACTACTAGAAATCGAAATAGCTACATGGTCCTATCAGATTAATTGACACAATTAATTTTTGTCTGTTGCTTGTTTCTTTCTTTATATAGGCAATATAAGACTTAGCTGTTTCAGAGTATAATTATCAACAAACTTGCCTAATTTATAGTCACACTGAAAATTTTGCATCCAGTTATTATTTACAGAAACCAACTTTAATGTGTTTTTAAAATTTTATATACTATACATGTCTTTTTATAGCTGACACAAACACATATGTTCATATGTAAATATTACATACACACAAAATAAAAACATATATACATGCAATTTTTAAGTGTCTCACAATTTTGGCTGGACATGAAAGTAATGATTTCTGACTCAGCATTGCAATACTTTATTATGATAACTAAACAAAATGATTTTGGAAATGCAAATATATGTTCTGAAGTGTACTTATCAAAGAAGAACAAAATAAAATTCTGTATTTCACATAAAAGATAAAATTATTGCCCTAGAATTTTTATCTCTTTATGTGTATATAGGTTTGTATGTTTGTTCATGTGAAATGAAATTCTCAGAGACCTACCACCTAATCTGCACATCCAAGGCTTGATTTCAACCAATAAGTCAATTTTGACTTTAAAAAGTTCAAACCTATTCTTTTCTTTCCTTTTATCTCATCGAAAATTCCAAGAGAAAAGTCAGTCCTCAGGGAAGAGGAAAACAATGTATCTAAGAAAAGGTATCTCTTTGTAAGTGTGCAAGGAGATAAGTCCATGTAACAAATTCAAACCCATGAATTGAAACAAAAAACATTTTGAAAAGTTGCAAGATGACTCAAATGATCCATATGTATTGTATACAGCCTTGATTGTTTCCTAGTGGCTGGAATTAAAGTGTTTATTTACTTATGAGTTTATTGCCCCAGCCAGAGGGCTTAGAGGGAAGAAGACAAGTTAGAATTTTGTAGTTAAATTCATAAAAAATTTCAGTTTCTATGAAAGGACATGTTTAATCACAGATAGTAAGTAGATTTCATGAGATCCATCTCATCTTTACTAAAACTATACTTATATGAATACCCATTGTGCTCTGCTTTTCCTTGGCCTTCAATTTAGCAAAAGCCAAATTATGAACTCTTGGTTTAGCCAGTTACAAACTCCTGACATGACCAGTTAGCTTGTTGATTAATTATAGTTTTGGAAAGTTAATATTTGCTGTGGAGGATTCATAAAAGATTAACTGGTATGAATCCCATAATAATCAATTTAATTTGCCACTGGGTGGGTAAAGGGTGGGAAATGAGAGTATGACAACCCATGATTCTCTGGAGAAAAAACAATTTATGTCAGAATAAAATAAATTGGGAAAAATTGACCAAGACCCTCTGAGACATCACACGCCTAACAAAAGATGCTGCTTAGTTGCTTCCAGGCAGATCTTAAAAGAATTTGGCACTAATCTTTAAGAAGGAGAAACAGACAAGTAACTGGTTCCCCTAATAAATAAATAGAATTAGTTGTTCATCTAACATACATGTCATCCATGTGATCACCCCAAACATTGATTTTTGGCTTTGCCTTTATTGTAATAAAAAGGCAAACAGCCAAGGTTATAGATTTGGTTGGTCCTCTTTGGGCCAGATATGGTTGTTGATTTTTAGTCTGATCCTAGAGCTCAACACAGACCCTACACAGATGCCTGTTATATGTAATGGTAAGTTCAAAGTTCTAAACCCAGGGTTACCCATTCTTACTATGACAGAGAAAGTACATACACATCAATGAAGAAAGATACATCTTGACCTCAAAATGAACTATCACAGAAAATAAATATTTACTGAGCACATGCTACATACTGGGCTTTGTTCTAGATGTTCATATCATCTTAATTCTTACCCCAAACCTATAGATGCAGTTGATCTCTTTTATGAGAAAATTAGGCAATAGTGAGGTTATAAGAAGTTATAAATAAGTGAAATTCCATTCAAAAGGATATTAAAGGAGTTGGAAGAAAGATATAAGATTTGTAAATGTGTGGATCCTTAAAATGTTCCATGTATTGGAAGGATTATGAATATTCAAGAGGCAAAACTATCTGCATCTTGTGTCTTTGTGGTCTGTATGTCATGTATAAACCAATTTGAATACAGGGCAAGAATTTGAAATCAAACTGTTTACTGCCGTTTTAAAAATATAAGAGAATCTATGCATACAACAAAGAAATTATTCCCATTTTGTGGATGAGTTAACTGAGGCTCAGAATAGTATAGGGACTTAACCAAAATCATGTAGTGGCTTATGAGTCCAAGACATACTTGCATACTTGCATACTTGCAGCAAGCCTGGCTTACTCGAAAGCTGTATAATCTCAAATCACGGTGTATTCTATTACCCATAGATATTCCCACAGAATTAGCTTTAGTTCATGGAACTGAAATAACAGATTTGATGGCAGACCTCTAGCTTCTGCTGTGCTGTGATGGTTAGTACAGCTATTTTCTACTCCACTCAAAAAATGTCTCTGCCTTGCCTCCACTTTTTCTCTACCTTTTCAATGACAGAAAGTATGTGGATCTGCCTTACTATCTGGGTTAGAATGATAAGTCAAATTGGATACTGTGTCCATTTCAACCCATGTCTCCTTGGCACTTGAGATGAACTCTTCACATTTCATCCCAGAAAGTAGAGTGACATTACTTGCTTTATTTCAGTTTCTGGGAAATATGAAAGCTCTCTTGGCAAAGATATGCCTTTGAACTGGTGAAAAGTGAATGATTAACTTAGGTTATAAATCTTCATTCTTCTGAGACAAGTCTATGTTTGAAACAGAGAAGAAAGAAATGGAGAAGGAGGGAAGAAGGAAGGAAGGATGGAAGAAAGGGAGAGAGGGAGGGAGGGAGAATGATTTTAGCAGGAAGAAGATAGGTCTCTTTCAAAAGTAAAAACTATCTTATAATGTCAAGATAGGGTAGATTTCAAAACAACCAGACACTAAATATATCACTCACATTGCTGGGTTCTTTCCCAAATTTAAGAGATCCAGAATTCCATTCCAAATTAAATGCTATGCATTTTAAAGCCAGGCTTTCAACAGTTTAAAGTACATTTTATTGTTTGTTAGTATGTATTGAAGTCTTCTAAACTGCATAATCCAAGATTAGATGTAAATCTGTATTTGGGAACTTTTGTGGGGAAAAATTGAGATTGCTATCCAATCAGGTATACCCTCGTGCCTCATATTCCAAGTTGCAATGGCATTTAGGGATTTTAAAAGTCACCCAGTACTCAGATGTTGCATTTCATAGTTTACTCCACCTGCTAAAACTGACGTTTGGTTGAAAACAACTTGTGCACTTAGGGAAATACGTCACTTTTCTTAGCTCCCTGATTCCCTCTGCTCTATCAAGAAGCTAAAAGAAAGTGCAAAGGGAATAATCCACCAAAAACACATGCCAAGGATGAAGGGGAAGTGGGAATTTGACCTCTAAAGAGTGAAATTCTAGTGTTTAAAGCAGTTCAAAAACCAGATAGTTCTTGCAAAATCCCCTACCACTGTGACAAATAAAAAAGCAAGTCCCAAAGGATAATGGAAAGATTAGTCTTCTCAGACTATTCAGTGTTAGATTCTCATCAAAGCAACCTTTACAGGGCACTGAATTTCATGTACACACAAAAATGAACATTGAAAACTACTATGTATATATTGAATTCAGTCATTCATTTACTAAGTATCTGCTATGTGCCAGGCATTTTAGGTTGAATAACTATTTCTTGTAAATTTAACAGATACCTGACCTGATTAGAATCCTTTAATAATATAGCCATAATTATGTATTAGTTCCAATCAATTCTGCCAAAATATCCTTTCTTAAAATAACAATATTATATCAAATTCCATGATATTTTTGTGTCAGGAATTAAGGCAGGACTAGGCTGGGTAACTCCTCTGCTCCATGTAGTGTCAACTAAGATCATTCAGTGGTATTTATCAGATGTATCGACTGCTCTGGATAATCCAAAATGGTTTCACTTGTACAAGTTGTGTCTTGGCAGGGATGACTAAATGGTTGAATTCATCTGAGACTATCAATAGAAGCACCTGCATGTGGACTCAGGCCTTCCTAAGACAGCATTCCATGAGACAAAAATTGGAAGGTACAAGTTCCTTATGCCCTAGGCTTAGAAGCTGGCAAAGAATCTCCTTTTCTATACTCTTTTGGTTTAAGCAATTTTATAACTGGTTGAGATTTAAGAGAAGAAAGAAAGCAGAGTTTCAACTTCTTCTAAATGGGACAAGTGTCAAAGAAACATAGATCCTTTGTATCTTTCAGGTTTTATAGAGTTTATAGAGATTATTGGTTAAGAAGAAGAGTTCTTGAACAAACTGATTTCATCTGAATTCCAGATCTGTCACTTAATAACCTTGGGAAATTATATAGTCTCTCTGAGCTTCAGTCTCTTCATCCATAGAATAGTGAAATGGCATTTTAGTGTGTTATTGTGATGATATTAAATAATGTATGTTACACACACACACACACACACACACACACACACACAAACACATATATAGACACAGTAATTGGTGCATAGTAAGCTTCTTAATATTAGCTCTCATTATTTATAAAACTAAAACCTCTTAGTAAATAAGCCTATTCATTCTATTAATTCTGCTTTCCTCTCAAGCTTCATATTCTGCTACTCATCACAGATACTCATAACCCCAGCCATACTCAGCTATTGGTTGTTCTCTGAACATGCCATGTTACACCTCTATGCCATTGCACATACAGCCCTGTCTATCTAGAAGAATGATCTTCTCAATTTGTTCCCTTTTCATCTGGCTAATTCCTACTAGTCTTTTTAAACTCATGTTATAAGTGACTGCTTCCATGAAGATATATCTGAACCTCCATTCTGGGTTTCATGTTCCTACCCTATGTGTCCATAACTCCTATGCATATTTTAAAGAAATTAACAACATAGTATATATGTTCATTTATTTTATCATTCAGTAGTTTGTACATTCCTTTAAACAACACTGTGCTTTACCTTTCTTTGAATATTGGGCTTTTAAAAAAATATTTATTGTTTAGTTGTAGTTGGACACAATACCTTTATTTTATTTATTTATTTTTATGTGGTGCTGAGGATCAAATCCAGGGCCTTGCACGTACTAGGCTAGCACTCTACTGCTGAGCCAGAATCCCAGCCCTTGAATCTTGGGGTTTTAACACCAGTGTTAAACATCTAGTATGAACTCAGTAAATGCTTTTTGGAAATATGGAAAGATGACTAAAATAGGCATTGACTTATAAGTAAATCAAGATAAATACAACCTTTCCACCATAACCTAGCATTCAGCAACACAAGGGTTATAGAAATTGAAGTACACCTGAGAGGAGAATTATACTTCACTGACTTTTATCATCAAGAATTCAACAGCCTTGAAGAGATATTGACTAGGTAACTGAGTGCAGAGTATTCACATAGAGCTAGGGGAGGAAAGACACAATTTCTTAAAAATTTTCTAGTTCATTTCAGTTATTTCCACAATTGTATCCAAGATGTGAATCCTCATTCTAGATCAACAATCTATCAACTATCCATAAAGGCTCATGGTCCCCTCATTAGTCCTATTGTTCTTTTCTAGAAAACAAGCCTCAATTCAGGAAGAGGAACAGAGATAAATGAAAAACAGTGTGTGTGTGTGTGGCAAAATATCATGTGAGCTAACAGGAATCTCTGTGGATCTGATTCACACTGAACATTTCTTGCTCTCCTGGAAACAAATCAAGCTTTTTATATCAATATAAGAAAAATTCACCATTTTGTATATATTATTTCCTTTTAAAAAATATTAAAGGTGAAAGTATCCTAATAAATAAACTTTCTCTGATACTCCACTTCAATTTCATCAAAAATCTTGCCATCTTTTCATTAAAAAAAACAGAATATGGCTGCTTAGCAAGTCGATCTCTACCATCATTATCTCTTACCTGGATTATTGAAATAGGCTCCTAACAGCTCCCTCTGCTTCTGCCCTGGCCCTGTAACAATCTGCTTACCATTCCATTCCATTTTCAAGTAAATTTGTGGAGTATTAGTGTGGGAATTATTCTTTCCCTTCCTCTTGGAGAAGACACACATTCAGAGATGAGAACTTATGTTAGTATTGGAAATCTCCTCACACTGAATTCCATCTTCTTTCCATTATAGCAACAAGTTGGAGAGCAGGAAACCATAGCCAAAATTTATTTTCCATTTTATGAAATCTATTTTTCTCTATGGATACATCCACTAGGAAATTTGGAGTTTAATCAGGGTATACTCATATTAAGACCCAAATATCCCAAAGATATCTACCTGTTTCATTTCATTTTTTCTTACAAATTGGCCCAACTGAATAATGTTTATTTTGAGAAATACTTATATTCCTATTGCTGTTTATTTGCATTTTAGCAACCAAACCATATTTTATCTTAAAAATCTTATATAGAACCCCATTATATTAAGCATACAAATGTAAAATATTGACATAAAAATGAGTAAGAAAAGATCTAAAAGAGTTTCATGTTCTTGGCTACCCATTCACACTTCTGAATTCACCTTCCCAGAATCTTAGGCTCCATGGAATCCAGTTTGAAAACACTTTCTATATAAGACTTCTGCTATTTCTGTATTTCACAGACAAATGACATCTTTATAATTTAGGAGCTTGTTAGACATGCAGAATCTTAGTCCCCACCCTGAAAAACCATGTCTAACTTCATTGCTAACAAAATTTTCCAAGGTGGATCATAAGTGCATTCAAGTTTACGAGGTTTTCATTCCTAGATTCTATCTATAAAAGTGTTCTAGTTAAGGTTAAAATGTGGCTGAACAATATAATGTCAAACTCCAGGAAATAGACCATAGTAAAATATATGTGTTTCATCATTATACAAGAGTAAATATGCAGTCACCTTCATGGAATGAGTTGATAGATACCAGGAACACATCTGTGACCTGAAGTTTCTTTCCCACTAGTTCTACCAGTAACTGGAAAGTTCACTTGATTCACTCACATGAGTGAAAGACAGTGTAAATATAGTTTTGGGAAATGTTGTTTCATAAGTGATTACGTGCTATCAACAACCTTAGCTCAAACATGATGGGAAGAGTCAGGTCACAGGAGGATGAAATCCTATAAATATGTGAAAGGAGACAGTACAATTAATAAAATGCTCTTGTATATCTAGGAATGCATTAGGGACAGTAAAACAAAGGAAAAGGGGGGGCACAAAAGTCAAATGAAATTTTATCTACTTAATGATGTTGCCTTCAATAGCTCTGTCTGTGTCTTGTACTTGTGCTAAAGTGAGTTCACAGAAACTTACAAAATGAAGAAGGAAGCACATCTATTCAGGCTTAGTGATAGCTATTAAGGCCAGTAAAATCAATGCTACTTATTCTCTACTAGAAAAGAATATTTTTTATTTCTACTCATCGTTTCCTCTAAACCCATCATATTTATTAGAAGCCTCTTCTTTTCTAAGGAAATAGTTAATGTGTGCATTTCAATGTTAAGTGGTTTCAATATGGCATTACAAGGAGACGTGATAAAGCAGTGTGGTCTAAGGTTTTTAAGTCTTTTTTTCTGTTATGCCTGTGACCTATGTAAAACTTACTAGACTCATTGCCTTAAGGGCTCCATTGTCAGGGAGAAATGTTAATCTGAGGAATTTATCCAAATAATTCAAGACAGACTAAGCTTTCACCGGAAAGATCCAGGAAATGGAAGCAATTGAAATTTATTGACTTGTAGTCCAGATAATTAACTTGGTTCATCACCTTCATTTTGCTAATGTAGACTTGGCCTGATTAATCCAACTAGCTGTAAAATGATGAATTACTCGGATTAAGTCTATAACCCCTCTCGAATGAGCTTTTATAATTCTTGAATCAGAACACCTTATGGCATATATACCTATATGAATTAGAAGGAGTGCCACATTTTTGACATCAGTATCCACATATTCCAGAAACCTGCCTAAATATTTTGCTGGCAGAAACAGTTTTATTCTTACAGATTTGTCCAATTTAATGACCTTCACCTTGAAAACTATTTGAGGTGGCATTTCTTATAATGCACAACAGATATAGAAAAGAGGTAAACGCCTCTTGGCCTAATTATGGTAGATTCTTATGTTAAAGGATCCAGAGAAAGTCCTGCTACCATAATAAAAATCATTTTAGATATTATGTTAGATTAAATTTTCGATAAGTCAGAAAAAATAAAAACAGCAAGATTTCAAAAACTTGCAATTTGTTAAAAAAAATGTGTGTCAAACTGAGGCCAAAGATGATGTGGTTTGTGAAGAGATTACAGACATTAAAGAGATGCTAAGTAATTTACACAGAGATAATAGAAAAAGTAGTTCAAGAGCATCTCAAGAATTGGCAAGACCATACCCACGCCAAGCTCAAGAGCATAGAGCCTAAAATTCCTTTGAAAAGAGCACATGGGAGCAGTCTGTTCATATAGGGGGCCTAGAAAGTTTTACCATGCTCAATCTCTCAGACACTCAGAAGCCACTGCCATCATGATGAGGTGGCCTGGCTACTGCTCATGAGGGCAGTAGATTATGGCATCATTCACATGACACTGGTTATGCAAGAATGTAGGTTGTTAGACTTAGGGGGTCACACAGGCTTCCACCAAAATTTCAAAGGAAGGTCTGGGAGGCCAGTCAAATGAACTATAGTCAGACTTCCCACAGGAAACCCCTGAGGGAGGATGTGTGAAGATGTGAGAAGGAAGCTAAATCTGCAGAGATTACTGAGAGTAAGAGCTGTCAGTAATGTAGAATGTCTGCCAAGGGACACTGCAAAAACTCAAGCAGACACAATCCAAGAGAGATGCCATAGAGGTGGAGGTACACAGTCCCTTTGGAGAGAACATCAGGATGTTATGTATTCCAGATGCTGGCATTGGATTTATGTCACTTGCTTTTGATCTTTCATGGGCTCAGAACTAAGAGTTTGCTTTTTGTCTCAGATGAATTTTGGACTCGGACTTTTGAGCAATGGTATAACTGTTAAGATTGTAACTGTTAAGGTACTCTAAGAAATAGATTAAATTAATTATGCATTGTGAAATGGGCATGAGATTTTGGGGACCCGGGTGGAATATTATTTTATAGGTATGCAGTATATCCCAAAAGCTCATGTATGAAACAACGGAATGTTAAGTGAAATTATTAGATTATGAGAGTCATAACCTAATCAGTAGGTCAATTCATTGATGGGTTAATAATTTGAATGCATTAGTGGATAGTAACTGTAGTCAGGTAGGACATGGCTAGAGGAAGTAGGACACTGGGGGCATGTCTCTGGAAATTACATTATCCCTATAACCTTACACTCAAGTTCTCTCCACTTCCTGGCTGTCATAAACTAAGAAGTTCTTCTCTGTCATACCCTACTGCCATGAGGTTATAGGGCTATGGAGTTGAACAACCATGGACTGAACCTCTGAAACTATGAGCCAAAATAAACATTTTCTCCTCTAAGTTGTTCTTCTCAGGTCTTTTGGTTATAGTGATGAAAAGCTAACTAAAACATTAACCTAACATTAAATAATAGGTCTACTGCCAGCCTATTCTCCTAAATATCATGTCAAGTATTGTTGCTTCAAAATATATACATGTCACAAGAGGTAGGGGCAGGAGCATTATGACTCCTAGGTCAGTGCCATTTAGATTTTCTACTATGCTTTCTGAGAAGGGGAAGCCTGAAGTTTTATTTTTGATTAGACCAAAGGCATAACTTATATATAAAAAGAAAGAATAGTAGGATATATATATATATATATATATATATATATATGTGTGTGTGTGTGTGTGTGTGTGTGTGTGTGTGTGTTATTATATGTTATTATAAACTTGATACTTGTTTTTAGTACTTTACAGTATATAAATAGAAAGAATAATAGGTATTATATATGTTATTATAAACTTGATACTTGTTTAGTACTTTACAAGTATTAATTCAATCTTCATTAAAATCTTATGAGGTAGGTATTATCATTACACCAATTTTATCAAGGTGAAAACTAAGGCACTGACAGCTGAGGTAAAATGTGAAGGTAACATAGCTGATGATGGTAGAACTAAAATTTCCACAGATGTATAATCTTAACCACTAAACTAAATTGTCTCAATCTAAATATCAAATTAGGGATTCATTTATTTTGACATTACTGCTTTCCATGCCTGAGCATCCTAGAAATATATAATCATACCCAGGAGATGGTCTATCAGTAAACGCAGAGGCAACAAGAGAAATAACCAAAAGCACAGACTCCTCTAGGTAGGTGCAGAAATATTCAACCTAATGTTGACACTACATAGTAGAACACGACATCTCTTTACCTACCTATTAGCAGCTCACAAGTTATGCCATGGATCCCAAAATTGACTGTGACTATGTGCTGAAAACATTTCCAACACTTAGAGTCAGATTGACAAGTATAGGCCAATCTTAAAACAAGGGATTATTAACTGTTTAAATATTATTCATGCTCTCAGGAGGCTAAGACAGGAGGATAGTGAGTTCAAAGCCAGCCTTAGCAATGATGAGGTGCTAAACAACTCAGTGAGACCCTGTCTCTAAATAAAATACAAAATAGGGCTGAGGATTTGGCTCAGTGGTCAAGTGCCCCTGAGTTCAATTCCTGGTACAAAAAAAAAAAAAGATTATGCATGCCCTAAGGGGACATCTTCTTGCCCTTTTAGGGGGCTGATTTTGGGTTAAAAGAGGATAGGAGAAGGATCAAGTAAGAGATAAATTAGAGTCAAATCTAGAAATGTTGCCTCACAGAGAGAAAACTTATGCCTCTATACACATGGACACACACACACACACACACACTGACACACACAGAAGATAATAATTTATAAGTGGATGAACATTTCATTTGATAGCAAACTGAGCTACATTAACCATTACTCCAGTTCTTTCTTCACTTTAGATCAGCCTGATCCTCAAACCACCTATATTATATGTCTTCTTATACAGGTCACTTCCCTATATCAAATGCAGCACAGTACTCCAGGGAGATCTCAAGATCTCCAAGCAACAGAATAGTTATTTGAATTGCATTTTTACTAAAATTCATCTGCATGACCTTGAGAAAGTCATTTAACTTCTGTGAATTCATCTGAAAAAAGAAGGCTTGATATCAGTGAGTCAAGGAGATCATATGTATCAAATCGCTATAATAGTGAATAGCAGGGGCTGGAATTGTGGCTCAGTGGTAGAAAGCTTGCCTAGCATGCATGGGTCCCTGGGTTCAATACTTGGCACCACATAAAGATAAATGAATGGAATAAAAGTATTGTGTCCAACTACAACTAAAAAAATAAATATTTTTTAAAAAAGTAGTGAATAGCATATATTGGGTTATAAATATTTCTTGAATTACAAAGTGAATGCATTAACCAGTTCTAGAAGAGAGTTTTAATCAAAAAATATAAATTGGTCTTAATTATATACCTTTGTTTCCACACAACAAAAAAGTTCTTGATCACATCTGCTAGCCAGGTACTAGTTCCACACAAAGCCAAGCATTTCACTAACAGATTTAGGTCCTGAGTATTGAGGAACCACAGTAATATAGTTTAGTTGTCTAAAACAAGGGAGTACTAACTGTTTCAAGAATATGAATTTTCTAAGGGCACATCTTCATATCTTCTGATAGAACTGGATTTGGGATGAAAGAGGAAGAAGAGAGGTATAAAGTAAGATAGAAGTTATTTAAATTGCACCACACAGAAAAATGTATGCCTCTATAAACATGCACATACACATATAAACACATAGAAGAGTATAACAGTTTAGAAAGGGATGAACATTTCACTTGACAGCAAACTGAGCAGGCATTTTTGTTTCAAAAGGATAACAATTGTACCCTGATTCATTAACTAATTGCTACTCTTGTTATGAACATATGTTTTGGAAAAGACACAAAGTATCTTCAAGTCTCTGATTTTTTTAAATCCATGTATGAGGCATGAGATACCACAAGAAAATTATAATAAAAATTCATTTAGAATATTCCATGGGTTAAACAAATTGTGATCTATGGGCCACATTTATCCTGCCTCAAAAAAAAAATAAAATAAAATACTTAGGAATCAACTTAACAAAAGAGGTTAAATACCTCTACAATGAAAACTACACAACACTAAATAAAGACATTGAAGAAGACCTTAGAAGATGAAAATATCTATGCTCTAGGGTAGGCAAAATCAAGATTGTCAAAATGACCATACTGCCCAAAGCGCTATACAGATTCAATGTGATTCCAATTAAAATCCCAATATCATTCTTTATAGAAATAGAAAATGCAATCATGAAATTTATTTGGAAAAATAAGAGTCCTGGAATAGACAAAGTAATCCTTAGTAAGAAGAGTGAAGCAGGAGGCGTCACAATACCAGATCTTAAACTATACCACAGAGCGATAGTAACAAAAACAGCACGGTATTGGCCCAAAACAGGCATGAAGACCAATGGTACAGAATAGAAGACACAGAGAGAAATCTACATAAATACAGTTATCTAACCCTAGACAAAGGTGCCAAAAACATACATTGGAAGAAAGATAGCCTCTTCAACAAATGGTGCTCGGTAAACCAGAAATCCATATGCAGTAAAATGAAATTAAATCCCTATCTGTCATCATGGACAAAACTCAACTCCAAGTGGATCAAGGTCCTAGGAATTATACTGGAGACCCCCACCTAACAGAGGAAAAAATAGGCCCAAATCTTCATCATGTCAGATTAGGCCCTGACTTCCTTAACAAGACTCCAAAAGCACAAGAAATAAATCAAGAATCAATAAACAGGATGGATTCAAACTAAAAAGCTACCTCTCAGCAAAAGAAACAATCAGTGAGGGAAAGTGAGAGTCTATATTTTGGGAGCAAATCTTTACTACACTCACATCAGATACAGCATTAATCTCCAGGAATATATAAAGAACTCAAAAAACTTAACACCCAAAACCAAAAATCCAATCAATAAATGGGCTAAGGAACTGAACAGACACTTCTCAGAAGAAGATAAACAATTGATCAACAAATATATGAAAAAAATGTTCAACATCTCCAGTAATTAAAGAAATGCATATCAAAAGTACTATAATATTTTATCTCACACCAGTCAGAATGTCATTTATCAAGAATATAAACAACAATAAGTGTGGGCTCTTTCTTAATGCTTCTATTTCCTTTGCTCTATAGAAACTTTTTAATTTGATGGAATTCTACTAGTTAATTCTTGGTTTTATTTACTGAGCTTTAGGGTCTTTTTAAAGAAGTCTGCTTGTGTCAATATGTTGTAATGGTGATTCTATGTTTTCTTCTATCAAGTGCACAGTTTCTGGTCTAATTCCAGTTTCTTAGAATTAATTTAGATTGTCTAACTTTGGCACAAAATTAATTTATTCCATTAGATAAATTGTTGTGTTTAAAACTTAGATTAGACTGCAAAGGAATGTTTCTCAGTTTTATTAATAATAAGCTACACTTTAATTCACATGCTCTTTAAAAAGTGAATAATTATGTTATTACAGCATGTTTTCCATTGTTTTTCAACAGTTATGTGAATATTTTGACACTGGGGAAGTTAAAAATTGAAATTGAGAGGGACAAATAGTTGAGCAGCACAACAGTGGTACATATTAAAATTCAGCATTGCAAAATGTAAATTATACACATATGTAATAGTATTTTTTAACTGAATGTTGTTCATAGTATCTCCCAACTAGTCTCCCTATGTCTAGTCTCTCACCCATGTTCCAATCTATTCTGCACATTGCTGTCAGATTATCCTCTAAAATGTCACTTTCATATTGTCACTCCTCACTTCAAAGTATTTTGGCAGTTGCCTAGTGTTTAAAAAGACCAAATACAAACTCCTTAATAGGAACTAAAAATCTTCCATTATGTGATTCTATCCTTTCCCTATAAGTCTCCTATAAGGAACTAGATCACAGTACTGTTTGTTTGTTTAACATTTTATTTTAGTTGTAGTTGGACACAATACCTTTATTTTATTGTTATTTGGTGCTAAGGATGGAACCCAATGCCCCACATGTGCTAGGTGAGCGCTCTACCACTGAGCCACAACCCCAGCCTATACAGTACTGTTTTTGTTGTTCTTTTGGTTTGTTTATCCTGAATTAATATTTTTGATGATTTGATATGAGTAAAAAGGCAAAAGGAGGTATATCCCCTCCTAAACATTTTCCCTGATTTGGAGATACATTTGTATATGAAATGCATAGATCACTTACTGTTCTAATCACAGAAGTGCAGACTTTCAAAGCCTTCAGATTAGCGTATATTATGTAGAAAGCAATTAACAGTCAACAAAATTGTCTAGGCTAGTTGTGGGCTCTTTTCCTTAGGGCTTCCTATATCTATGACATGAACTGGGCAATTTTTCACTATGTTCAAATCGGTTTTCCAGGTGGACAATTTGCTATCTACACACACCACAAATTTTACAAAATATATTATCCAATCCTGTATGTCATACAGAAAAAGAACAGAGCATAAAAATCACTTTATGCTCTCAGAAATTTCTGTACAAATTCACCTTTAGATAACACTATGGGGCATAGATTATAGCACTGTTTGTTTCAAGTCTCAGATTTCTGTCTTTCTATTCTCCACATAATCTGAATCACAATAAATATTTAATGTATGAGATGCCAATTCTCCACAACACCCACCAGTCTTTTGTAAGGACTTTAATTTAATTATATCAGTCAATATTTGCTTAGAAAATTAAAATAAATAAAAATGTGTTCATATTATTTTAAATGGGCCATGGAGAATTTTTCTTCAGTGGTAGATTTGCATATAATGATAGTTTCTATTATACTTGAGTAAAAAGTGACCTACTCAAATTGGGGAAAATCAATAACAAAGATACCATCAATTATTGACTCCCTCAGTTTATACATATGAACTTGTTATAGATATGATTTTTATTCAATAACATTTGGAATTAAGGAATATCTTATTTTGTTACATTTCCAAATTATGTAATCTATACAAAATGTCTACCAATCTGGATGTTAGTTGTTTTGGGACCATCTTCCCAAACCCTCCAAAGGCTTATACCAAATCACAGACTTAAGTAGTGCCTTAAAACTGAGAGGTGATGCAAGTCTTTAGTGTATGATAATTTCCATATTTTAAGTTTTCTATTAGGCAGTAAAATTCCACTCTCAAACAGATCTTCAAATTCATTTAGGCTCTAATGAGATTCAGTGTGCCTCTTACAATGGTCTGTTTAAGACTCAAGACCCATTCACAAGGAGCCAAATCATTATTCTCAAATCCATGACACACATAATCAAGCTTCTACAGGCACTCCTTAATAATTCCACATCTGGAGCTCTGTTAGCAAGTAGATTCCATTTTCCTCTACTCCTAGAAACTGTAAAACTTCTCTGTCAGACTTAGGAAAGCTCTCCCCACCTGCTCTGGTCTCTAGGTTGCCTTATCACATCTGTTCCATATCTTGGAACTTCCCTTCCTTTTAAACAATCCCTCTAGGAGATTGTGTTTTTAAAAGTCAAAAGGTTGGGCTGGGGCTGTAGCATGTATTGAGGCACTGGGTTCGATCCTCAGCACCACATAAAAATGAATAAATAAAGACATTGTGTCCATCTACAACTAAATAAATATTTAAAAAATAAAAAAGTCAAAAGGCCTAGATAGGCACCACCTTTTGAGTATCTGAAAGTTGCTCTTGATGACTCAAAATTTAGTCCTCCATTCCCATCTCTGACATAGCAGAAAAACAAAAAGTTTTAGATATTTTTTTCCAAATGAGGAAGGAAATACCTATTCCTAGAGAGAATAATATAGAAATTAGTACATTAAATTATTCTGTCACCTAAGTCAAAAGTCATTTATTAAAATACAATTCAGTTCAATTTCTTTTACATGGAAGAAAATATGGAAATTCATGAATTATGATTTACTTTATGCTTCTGTTCCCAAAGCTTTTTATTATTGCTGTCATTACTTTAAGTAAGAAAGATACTGACTTGATTGGAGTAATTATTTTAAAAAACTGCTTGCTTTGCTACAAATAGAATTAAATTTTATATCAAGGAGGTCAAGCTCAGCAAATACATGTATTTGCTAACACCTGATAAAGTCTGAAGGTATTAGTTGCACAAATATATAATTAGTTTTAGGAATGGAAGTATAGTCAGGAGCTTTTTATTTGCTGTGGGTTTCTTGCATTCACCAGTGCTTGATCTTTAAAGTTTAAACAGCTGTGTACATATATACATATCTATGTGTGGACTAGGGTCAGTGAATACAGTCGGGATATTCACATTTTATAAGTCAGATTTGAAATACTAAATAAACTAAAGTGCTGAATATTTCAATGCCCCTTACCTATTACTCAAAGAGTTTTGAACATTAAAATCATATTTCTTTAAATTTTTGACTATGATGAAGGCAGCTCTTTTAACAATTTTATCACTTGCAAGTCTTTTCAGTGAAATTATGCCAACATTGTGAATACATAAGTTATGACCCTCAAGCAAGATTTAAATCAATACAGCTCTGCAACTGACACTAAAGTGTCATATTGCCCATGTGAGTATTTGGGGTAGCAAATTTTGCTTAGCACCACCTAGCTGTCTTAGAAATCAGCAGTGATCCATAATCACATTTGTGATGAAAAACCTGAGCCCTCGGCATTGAAGGAAATGGCCTAAAAGGTAGGGTGAACAGGTCAACCAGAAATGCAAATAACACTGATGTAGTCTGTTCTCACCTGGGAAGTTTTTAAGCCTGAAGGGTTGAGCTCTGAAAGTTCTTGTAAGTTTTCACAAGATAACAGATCATCAAGAATTCCTCAGTTGGGGCTTGAAGTTTTCCAAGTTCAAAAAGATCTGTGAAGCCAGGCAGCCAACTGCAGGATATCTGAAGAGAGAAAGATGAAGAGAGATCAAAGGAGTGGCTGAGTCCTACTTTCTGAGATTTCATTGTTAGGAAAGGGAAAGGAAGTAGGCCAATTATCTAAGGAATGTTCCTTCTCACTCTTATTCTTTCTCTTCCATTCTTCATTCCTACTCACACTTATTCTCTTCCTCTTTGTCAGACATACCCCAGTGTATAATCCTTAAGGAAAGGAATGGGGTGTTCATTCAACTACAAATGTCTAGGTGAGATTCATTTCATTTATATTCTCTGACATTCCTCAGGTGCAGTGGCCATGGTCAGAATTCCAGAGGCACATATAGGGCTAGAAAACAATAATTGAGAAGAAGAGGTAAAAGAATGAATAGACTGATTATTTTATGATGTAAAAATACAGCAAGGACTTCCTCTTAGCTTGGCCAGAACTTTAAAGGATGTCTGTCAGGTCCGTCAGAGGATGTCAGGCATGTCTGTCATTTTTTGCTTTCAAAAAGAAAAACATTCTTAATGGGTTCAAAAATAGAGAAAATGAAAGATAATTAAGGAGGTGGATATGGGTGATGAAAAGTGATTATACACAATGAAAGGACTATCAATTCAACCTTTGGATGGAATAAACAAAATAAATCAATGAAGCAGTGAGGGTTGTTAATTTTATTAAGTTAAATAATTAGTTGTTTTAGGCAGGTATATATTTCAATTTCACATTGTCATAGCCAAGTGAAGACATTTCTTTTATTATGCTCTAATTTTCAAAATGTGTTCCAGAGGTCACCTTTATCAAAATTCTCAAGTACTAGTTAAAAATGCGTATTATTAGGCACCTTTCAAAGATCCTTAAATTGGAGTTTTTGGAAGTCTGTACCCCTATCTCCCCAATCCCCCAAATCAGAATTTTAAAGATATTCTTCAGGTCAGGAATTCTCAGAATAGTCTGCAGACCCCTGTGGTTCACAGATTCAGGGAACTTCATGACTTCAGAACCATTTTCATAATAATAATCACTATTTGTCTTTTTCACTGTGCTGACTTTTGATCTGACAAACTAAAAGCAATGGAGGATAAAACTGCTGGTTGCTTAGTATAAATCAAGGCAGCAACACCACATTAGTAGTAGTCAATGTATTTTTAACACCATGTATTTGCAGTTAATGCATACAAAGAAAGCCAGTTTCACTTTAAAATGTCCTTGTTGAGCCATTACATTTACTAATTTTATTAAGTCTTAACCCGTGTCTTTTTAAGATTATGTATAACAAAATACAAAATCTGTGTAAAGCACTTCTCATGCATGCCAAAGTATAATGGTTATCTCAAGGAAAAGAATTTGTGTTATTGTTTTAGTTGCAAGCTGAACTAGCTATTTTCTCATGGAATCTTATTTTCACTTGAAAGAAAAACTGACAAAGTATGGTTATTCAGACTTGGATATTTCTCGGACGTGTTCTTGAGAAATCAATGTAGTGAGCCTGTTACTTCAAAGAAAACAAATGATAACATCTGTTGTCAATGAATAAATTCAAGCTTTCAAGTGAAACTTAAAATTTTGGAAAACTTGTATCTGCAAAAGTAAACATCACAGTATTCCTCCTTAAAAATTTTTATAAGATTAGTGGTGATATTAATGGATTTTTTTGTATAAAAATGTCAACATTTGTAATATTTGCATAATTTGGTGAATTAAAGTTCTGTAAATGATCAATGCATGATATTACAAAATTATATATGATAAAAATCCACTCAGAGTATAAGATAGACCAATGGATATTGATAAAACAGATTATGAAAAGTACATTAATGTGGTTTGGAATGCAATACTGTAAGTTTTAAAAACTACTACTTGTTAAAATTTTGTTATATCACAAATTTTGTTATATCACAGAAGAATGTGTACAATTATTTTCAAAGACTTAAAATATTTATTCCCTTTCTAACTACATATGTGAGAATGCCTTCAGTTTGGCTATGACAATGTGAAATTGAAATATATACCTGCCTAAAACAAATAATTATTCAACTTTCTTTTTCTTTTTCTTTTCTTTCTTTTTTTAGAGCAGGAATTGAATCCAGAACACTGAGCCACATCCCTAGTCCTTTTATTAATTTTTAAATTTTGAGATAGGGTCTCACTAAGTTACTTAGGTCCTCATTAAGTTGCTGAGACTGGCTCTGAACTTGTGATTGTCCTGCCCAGCCTCTTGAGCCACTGGGATTATAGGCATGTGCCACTGTACACAACTGTATTTTCTTTCTGAACTTTAAACAAAATCACATGAAAAATTTAATTCAGAAAAGCATATGACAATATAGTATTTTATATGATATCTGTTATGCCAGATGTTAATGACACTTGCAAAAATGTAAAATGATTCCATTTATTTCATTACATTTTGGGTTTTAGAAAATAAGATCAGTTTTCATAAAACTGTTATTTAGCTAATTGTATAATAGGTTTTTTATTATTATTTTAAATAAATCAATAAATCCATATTTTAAAATTTCCCAGGAAATTTTCTAACACAGTAAATATCAATAAATATAGCCCATGTACAGAGTCTTCAATGGTCTTCATAATTTTTAAGAGAATAAAGTGATCCTAAATACAAAAAGTTTGAACACTGTTGTTCTGGGTTATTTGATTCTTTATTACATTTGTAAACCATTACACTAATTATAAAGGTATGTATATATGGAAAAAAATTAATTGATAAATATTTCTACATATTTATGGGGTAAAGTATTATAATTTTATACATGTATACAATGTATAATGATCAAATAAGGGTAATTAGTATTACATGAAAAATATTATAATAAGAGGAATGGTATAATATCTTTATACTAGTCTTAACTCATGTAATTCGCCAGAGATTTCATAAGGTATATGCACAGAGCTTTTCAAAAGTAAAGTATGTGGGTGGTCTATGTGAACCTCAAGATTCCTTCCACTTGTCTCAGTCTACACCACTCCATCTAAAATTATTTAATCTAAATTTAATTCCAATGTAATTCACCTTGTATTTCCTAAACATTTATCAACTATACTTTTGTTTCAGAGAAAATTCTATACCTTGGTCATGCTTCACAACTGACTAAATATAATTCCTCTTGTGTACAGAAATTTTCATGAATTGCTTGGTAGCTACAAACACTGCATTTGCATCTCATTTCATGCTGGTTTCCACAGAGTTGCTTAATTATACAGCTAGCCATAGTCAACAGGGGTTCCAGGTGGATAAAAACTCTGCTGAGAAATAAGAGAGAAGAATTCAGTCCAATTTAACAAATATGTATTGGATACCAACTATGTGCCAGCCTCTCTACCAGGCATATGTTCCCTGCCTTCCAGGACTTTAAAGTCAAGTGAGAAAAAGTTATTCTAAGAGTTTTTTTTCTCTGAGCATTTGTTTTTAACCTTGTTAAATTCGCCACTATATTTGACACAAAAATCAGTAACCAAGGCAATTTCTAAAATTTGGAGACCTCCTACTACACCTTCCTCTCCTTTCCCCTGCACACAGTAAAACTTGGCACTACAATTAACTTAGACTCTTCTGCTGCAATGTAGTTGTAGGATAAACTAAGAACTGAAAATAAAATGCTTAGGTCAAGACTATGTGGCCTAACCACATTGTGAAAAATATCATGTTTTTTTTTAAAAAAAAAATATTTATTTTTAGTTGTAGTTGGACACAATACCTTTATTTTATTGATTTATATGTGGTGCTGGGGATCGAACCCAGGACCCCACACATGCTAGGCAAGTGCTCCACCACTGAGCCACAATCCCAGCCCCATCATGGGGTTTTTCTCAAGACTAAATTTACATCCCCCTCCACTTACTACCTTGGAGAACTAGAACAAGTCTCCTCATTGATAATCTTTACCTAATAATAATACCTAACTCAAGGTTATGACTCTGAGTTAATTCATTTAAAGCACATAAGAAGGCATTTGTCATACATATAGTAATTACCCACTTAATGTTTGCTCTCATTATTTCTTAATAATAAATAAGCTTTCATAAACATCTTTGGTTTAATACATAAATTCTACCCATTTTCCTTATATTATTCCCTATATCTTTCAGAAAATAGTAGCAAAATTTTTCAAATGTTTTCTCTCATACTTTCTAAATTTGCATCTAAGCTACCAAACTCATATGCATAGGATTTGGAAATTTATAAAATATTTACAGGGTTAGAAACCACATCTAGCTCAACAGAGAGTATATATGATTGTATCTTTTACAGATGAAGAAACAGAGTATTCTAAAAAATTAAGTGGTTTAGCTAAAGTCACACAGCTAGAGATGTAATCATGTGTCAGTCCTACCTTTTTCTGACCCTGCTACTGTATTTGTTTAATCTTTAACTGATAATGATCAATAAAACTCAGAATAATGGCACCAAGTACTGAAAAGACTATCCATCAAAAGAAACATCAATGTTACATTCAATCTGATTTCCTAGCACAGACACAGTGTGGCAATAATGTAGATTGAGATAATCTAAAAAAGATTGTCAATAAAGAGAAACAAAGGAGTTTCCACTAGTTTCTTGACAGGTAACTAGAAAATCTCACCAAGTTATTCCCTTTGTCCCTCCTTCCACACTCTGTTCACCCCAGTCTATGTCTGGTCAAATTGCTTCCTGAGTTGTGAAAAAAAGCTCTAAGGAAAGAACAGGGAAGTTCAGAACTTGATGCAGAGCAACAATCACAGAAGCACTTTAATCAGGAGATGCTTTAAACTTTTATCTTGAAAAGCTGAGGAAAAGTGTCGAGTTGTGTGATTGGGGTAAACAACCCTTGATTTTGTAGGGCCCTAAGAAGCCATTTCAGATCCTTTTATGGAGGATGAAGTAAGAAGTAGGCAGTAATTGCTTTGGCATCCTTCAGGAAAAATCAATAATGAATATGAGTGAAGGGTCAAGGAAAAAATAACAGATCCACTCTTGGTATAACAGAGAATGTGAAAATCAAACTAAAGAGAGTTTGATCAATTGGAGAGGATTACTCCTTATCTCCTTGGCAGTGATTAGGGAAATGTGATGCATTTTTAAAATAATGAAAGTGCCAAAGCAACAGTAATATCAGAGAATATCTGACTCCAAGATAGATTTATCTCCGAGGAAGTACAATAAAACCCCAATAAGGAAAATGCTCAGGGAATAGTGAGTCTGGACTAATTAAATTGCTGTGCAACAACAGAAGCTTAATCAGAGACTTTCTTTAATCAATCTGTCTAGTGAACACATTTGAATCTCTCTTTGCTAAGTGAGGCTGATATAAGACCTTAGAATTGTTATCCTGAATGCCATTAGCCAAAGTCCAAGTCCATGGAAAATATAATTTTTACCTCAAATTACTTTTGCCATGTATAAAAGTTAATTTATCATCTTCTTCACATTTTGTCCTGCTTGTTCTTTTTCTTTCTGTATATCAGTTCTGCATACATAGCTCTCTCTCCCTCAAACCTACTCTAGGAACTCACCATGTCTTCTCCATTCAACCTCATGAGTCATTTTCACTGTTTTAATATCTCCCCCCTCCTTTCCACTCCCACTAAGACCACCTCATTGATCACCTGATCTAATATATTCTCCTACTAATTAGCTTACTAGTTGTTCTTCTTGCCTCCAGTCTTAACTTTTCCAGTCCAGGCTCCACACTGTACCAGAGGTATCTCTCTAAATTATAAATAAAGCCATATTTGCATCTGTAAACTGCAATGACTCTCCATTGCCTTCAATGTTCAGTCTAAAGCCATAACCTGACATACAGGTTGCTTAATAGATGTGGCCTCTGTCTACCAGTCCAACTAATTTTCTGCCTCATTCCATATCTTTCTGAATGCTATAATCATACAAAATTACTTACAGTTCTTATTACATGTCTCTTCTCTCAAGTTTCTCCTTTTGCCTAGAGTGTCCTTTACCCTTTTTTCTACAACTTCATTTCTAGTTATCTTTCAAAATTAACATCATATGTCATCTCCTCAGGAAAACTTTCCTGACATGCCCATAATTGTTTATCCTATACACTCTATACCATCCCATGCTTATGACCACACTTATAACATTTCTTCATAATCATTCATTTGCTCATCTATTTTTATTTAAATGTGAGGAATGCAGCGTACTTTGTCACTTATAGCCAGTAAATAGTAATGAACAAATGAACGAGTGACTAAATCATTCTGTAGATCCTTGACATTTTATTGTTTCTGGTTATCTACCCTTTTCTCCTCAACTAACCCATTGCTTAAATATTCCAATTAATTGAGGGATCTAATTAATTGGAGTGTAGTTGTTTGAAGTTTTTAAGTGATAATCTATTGAAATATCTCCTAATAACACATATTCTCTAAGGTACTTCTCACCCTTGCCTACTAATCCTGTCACAGAAAACTGCAAAAAATATATATATTAACTGCAGTCTCAATTACACATACCACCATATGTAAGAAATGCACCTAAGAATAAAACTTCTTACTTCTTATAGTATCTTATCTTTTCCTACAGATCTAAGTCTATCTATCAACCTGGAGTTATGGTCCACGAGTCAAAGACGTGACTGGTTTTATGTGTCTCTGAGATCAAGCTGAGTACACTTCACAGTGTGTATAAAACTATAAAATCCTGAACTGCTGTAGTCAAGGGAAAATGCTTAATGGTGTTAAATAGGAAAAGCTATGGCATCCAAACTTCAGTCATTACAACTTAGATCCAACCTGGAAATTAGTTTCTCTACTAGGATAATTGGAATTTAAAACACTGTTTCTATCTTCACAGTGTGGACAAAGATACTCTTCAGAAAATTCAAAACATTCATAAGAGAGAGAACTAGAAGGCCAAAAGGCCAACAAAGCATGTGAAAAGTCATTCCCAATGTAATAAGTAACAAACAGCAGGCATTTCAAAGAGAATACAGGGTTCTTTAGGGATAAAATTGATAAAAACTCTGAACTGAAAATTATTTTGAGCAAGTGTTTAATCAGAGGCTGAAACAAAGGGCCCTGGTATAGAACACCCCCAGGGCAGAGCAGCACAGGGCAAGAACAGCTTGAGGCATTCCAACAAGGATCAGAAGAACCTAGACAACTCCAAAATTAAAGAAATGTGGATCATATAAGAACACAGAAATGTTCTTACCCTTAATTGGTTAAAGCCTTAAAAAATTCCACTGGGCAGGGGAAATAGATATTGGTATTAGAACAGTACCTCTTATCATATGCAGCATGTTGTATGTATGCATGTATGCTTAAGTGTTTAATATATTGTCATTCATAGTGTTTGTTTAGTAATTCCCAACTAACATTAAATTTATGTGTTAAAGTATCCCTGTGGAATTTTTGTTGAGAGCTATCTGGCATAGGACAACCTCACTTAATAATTTCAATAAAGGTCATGGTGTACAGAGTGGCAGATCAGCTACATAATACCCCTTGCACAAAAAGGCATTAAAGTGGTTTTACCAAAATGAGTCTGCTATGCCTTTAACAAGTGTGTTACTGCCACACAAGCCACAATACAAATAGAAAAAAAAGGAAAAATAATCTTTTAAAATACTTGTACTATAAAAGGCTTCTTTTTATTCACTTGTGTACAGTTGTTTAAAAGAGATTTTGAAAAGTCTCTAAGACAAAGAAAAAATTAAAATAGGGTAAATGTGTTGAAACTAGAACTGATAGAAGAAATAGGTTGTCATCTCTGTGACAGTAACACGGACTTCTCGGAGAAGACATTTGTTTTTAATTCCAAACCATTCAAGTGACTCTAGGCCTTTACACAACACCATAATAATCATCGTATGTAATCATTTTTTTCTTTCATACCCTATTAGCACTATCTAAGGGAAGGAAATAAGATTCATCTAAAGGTGTTATACAATCTGTACACAATAGTGAGTTCCTATCAATATGTGGCGACAGATGAGGCACAACACATCTCAGCTCCATCCAACCTCATTTTCAGGAAAATGGTTGTGAAATTAAACATGACAGGGGAAAGGAAAAAAAAGACAGATAATTACCAAGCAGCCCTTGGATTCCTATGTTTACAGAAAAATCAAGAGAAGTATAAAGCAGGTGTTTTCACTGACCATGAAACTCTACTGTGAACTGAGAGGTATTCAGCTGAAAAGATGGGGGGCAGAAGCATCATAGAAAGTCCTTCTGTTTGTACTTCATTTCAAGGATTCTGACCACCAGTGTATCACTGTTTCTCTACCAGTGTATGTACCCAATGAAAGATGTACCAAAGACTGGATCATGATGCCTCACATTTCCTCCATTTCTCAAGAGGTGATATGAAGTATAATAAAGAAGGAAATATTGGGTATATATATATATATATATATATATATATATATATATATATATATATATATATACATGTGTTTGCATATTCTTGACCACACCCATCTCCTCTTAGTTGGTTTCCTTACCCTCTAAATGCTAAATCCTGTCTTTCAAGTACTTCTCAGATTGTAATAATCTTGGCATGGCTTTCCACTGTCTTCTAAAAATGCCCATGTTCCAACAGAGTATTATAGCATCTTGATTGTTCTGTCACTTCACTGATAACTCATAAATCATCCTCTTTACCAAACAGTTCTCTTCCTCTTTCTTCATTTATATTATTGTTACTCTCATTTACAAAGTCATTGACACTTTGGCTCCCCACTCTCATCTATCTACACAGTTTGCCACTGAATCCTAAGTGATTCTTTCAAGATGTTTTTCTTTCAGTTTATTCCTTCTGCAAAATATCTTCTGATACCATTATGTATCTAGTGTTCATAGTATTATGAGATTATTTCAATAATTTTCTGTTTTTAATATTTTATGCAGAGATTATTTAAAGAAACTTCAACTTCTTCATTTTTTGCAAATAAGTAATTTGTACCCCAAACAGAATAAAGGCTCAAGAAATCAAAGTTAATAATAATTGGGGTTGGGAGGAGTTAGATTTCCTAACTCTTAGTCAAGGTTTTTACCATCACACCATGCTTCTTTGGCACTACCTCCACTGCAGAACAACCTAGATGACACTGCTTGATTAGCATATTTCTGACTTTCATTTTTATCAAGTTACTCTGCCTTTCCAAAACTTCATGTTACCCATTTCTCATTAAACCAGGCTATTTTGCTTTGTTTTGAAACCATATGGAAAACCCACCTTTTCAACAAAACATACATTTCCTGTGAACTCTTAGTTGCAATGCTTGGCTCTACTCAGTGACTAACAGTAGAAAAATGACACACTTATTGGCAATAAAAATGTTGAGGTGAAAGAGAACTCCCATAGTAGTCCTTGAGGGGGAGAGAGAGGGGGGGGGAGGGAGAGAGAGAGAGAGAGAGAGAGAGAGAGAGAGAGAGAGAGAATTTTTTAATATTTATTTTTTAGTTTTTCGATAGGCACAACATCTTTGTTTGTATGTGGTGCTGAGGATCGAACCCTGGCCGCATGCATGCCAGGCGAGCACGCTACTGCTTGAGCCACATCTCCAGTCCCCCATAGTAGTCCTACCATCATGGTTTAACATAAGCCCAGCCCCATTTCAGGTTCATTTACATTAAAAAAAAAGCAGTCTTCTTTAAGGTGTTGTTTTCCAAGAAGGTAATGTACCAATTCTATAAGTTTTGAGTCAGTATTAAAGAAACTTTAATTGTCATTAAAGTCTAAGGGAAAATAAACTTTAAACCACTAGAAAAAATGACAATTCCATATTCTTGCAAAACCATCATTAGCTACTAAGCTAATAGAATGAATCAATTAAGAAAAAAAAAGATGAAAAATGTAGGAAGTAGGCAAGATTAATACCCTGAATCTCCCAGTCATAATCCAGTAAAGGAGCCTTTGAGGAGTGCTGAGGAAAGGACAGATGCCATGAGTAAAAAGGAGTATGAGGAATAAAGGAAGGTTAGAAGAGGTAACCAAGTGAAGGACTGAACAGAAATGTAGGAAGGCTCTGAATCTATGTGGCCCACCCACTTCTCACACAAATGAATGCCTGGAAAGAACAATAGTAGCAATACTTAACATGTGCTAAAGAATACTTTTCTGTCAAATATCACACAATTCTGTGAGGCAGTATTTGTAATTTCTCTATTATTATAAATGAGAAAATTGAGATTCTGAGAAGTAATCTGTCTGAGGACATACAACTAATATGTGGCTTAAGCACAGACTTAAAACTTTAAACCTCATCTTAAACTTGTCCTTCGTAATTCTAAAAATACTTGTCATTTCTTGTTCCTTAAGTCTTTCTACTAGACTTTAAATCTCGTGAGAATAGGAACCATAGTTGTCTTGTTCACCATGATATCTCTAGTACTTTATAGAGGGTTTACTCCTAAAGAAAGTGGCTTAAATTGTATTGGCTGAATGAATGTAAGAGCAAACATGAGTTTTGTTCTATACAATACAGAGTATCCACTGCAATTCCAGTTTAAAAACCCCATCTGGGATTTGAGATTACTTTTTTATTAGCTATAGAAATATATTTGAAGATCCATTAGTATAGAGTTATAATCAGAAAGAAAATTAAATTAAAAAAATAATTTAGCTTAAAAATCACATATCATCTTCTGATTCAAAACAAATATCATTATGTTTGTAAAACAATACTGGCATGAGATTTAGAGTTATTTCTTGTCCATGAAAGAAGTGATGTTGCTCATATGATTGCTCCCATAATTAATATTTGCTGTGGGCAAGTTCCATTTTCTTGGATTATGAATACATTTTAGTCCATATTATCTTCCTCCACTATGATTTAGGTACACTCTTTTGTGTTATATAATACCATTGTTATTTCTTTTGTGATGATTGCAAAAATTTATAATGTAATTAAGAATCATAACAAATATCCAGCCTGAGAAATGCAAGTTATCTGACAACAATGAAAATGAATTAAATTAATTTTTATTAAACTAAGAATTGGAGGAGTCAATTTTAAATTCACAAAGAAAATGCTTCATGGATTGTAAATGTGATTTAGGGAAGAAATGAAAACAAAGCTTAGATTTATTTTTCCCTTTACACACAGCTCTTCTCTTGCAATTCTGGAGTTCAAACCAGAATGGCAACTGAACTGTCACCAAGGCAAATTTGACCAAGTCCTGGAATACTAGTCTTATTCCATAGCCCTGCATTGTATGAAAGAGTGAGTTTTAAAGGAACAGGAATTAGAATTTCAGTGGAACTCATTACCCTGAAGGCCAAAATATAAATCAGTTACAAAAGGGCTTAGATAAATTCATGAATGAAAGGTGCGTAGAGGGAAAAGGGAAACCGAAGAGGAAAGATTACAATTTTAGACTTGAAATTGGGAAGGAATCTCAGGAGAACATCTGCTCCAGCTTCCCACCTTCAGGCAGGTAAAAATATAAATCTCTATTTTGCTCATGAGGCAGCTGAGACTCAGAGTCATTTCCCCAAACTACCTGGTCAAAATAAGAGATACAGAAACCAGTAATGTTGCCTTGTGGGGCCACATATGTTCCAGTGTTCTGCCATGTTGCTTCCTACTTGGTCATGATGCTAAATTGACTGATCCATTGATTTTACCCCTGAGAATGTTCCTTTTGCATTGGACCTTTTTGGCATTTCTCTCTGTCCATGTACCTTGATGGAAAAAAAATAATAGAAGTATTTTTCACAATTACCTTATTTTAGCTAATTCTATTTGATGTACATTCTAAATCTTATTTCTTCTGACAGATACCATTCCATTAAAAAGTGAATTCCTAGTATAATTAAAAGACTTTCAAAATCTATAAAATGCTTCAACATTTCTGCATTCCTGGCTGTAAATTCAATCTGGGTAATCATTTGGAATTTATTACAATGATATATGATGAGCATTTCAGTTTGAATTAGCAATCAGAAAAATGCATTAGCAGTGCCTAAACACAGTATTTTGCTTTATGTGCATTCCATATGGATGCATATCTACAAGAAAGAAGCAACTTTAGCTTTCAAAAGAAATGTGGTAGAAACAGTCAAGAGTCATGGAGTTTGAGGATAACCTTTCCATTTTAACTTAGTATGGAATTTGGGGCAAGTCATTTCACCTTTATGAATATCTTTTCCATCAAATAAAAATATGAAGTGGTGGTCATATTTAGCTCCTTCTCAGAAGGTAAATATGCTTTATAAATTATGAGGTAGTAAACAAATGTAAGGAAATAATGTAAGTAACACACAAAACAACTTCAAACAATTACTAATATCTCCATTTACTAAGATATATCACAAAATAAGTCTATGTAGGTCTGATCCTTGAGACATAATTATGAAAATATTAATCTTGCATTCTGTAATTCAGTGTTCTCTAACTGTTTCAAACTGCTAATAGTCACTTCTTGAGTGACTTGAGTCACCATCTAGGCGTGCATTTCTCAATTATCCTCCTCCATGCTTGAGGTTTCTCTTTCCTCTCATTCACGAACCTTGCTATTTAATGCCTCCTTCTCCAGAGTTTTTCCTCTCTACTCTCTAAATATGAAGGTAAATTATCTCATAAAGATATCTGGGTTGTCAACTGCTAGTAATGGGTCTGCATCCCAATCATAGCAATTCCTTCAGTGCACCAGGTCTTCTAGATAGAGGATACCTGATGCTGAAGTATGGGGCTAGAAACATTTTGTAGTGTCTCATATCATAACCTAAAGTTATACCAAGATAAGACCATTCCTGTAAAGACTTCTGGCTTCTGTGCAATACTATAGCCATCAAAGGATGACAAAAGTCATTTTCAAGTAAGCATTGAAGATATGCTTATATATCACCTTTTTTTGGTCTCTCTCATGTATGAAGACCTTGTATATTTATCGAGTATTAGAAAAACTAAATGTTTCAGTTACATTGGTACATAATCAACTATCTCAAAACCTAATGACATAAAATGTGAATTTTGTTATATCTCTTGAATTCTGTAAGTCAGAATTTCAGTCTAAATTAATGAGTGATTTTTTTTTTTGTTCTGTGGGTTATCAACTGAGGTCACTCAGTGATATTTTGTGGAGGTTGAGGCAAACTAGAGGAACCAAGATGACTGCACTTATATCTTCAGTGGGGTGGCTTCATGTTGGTGGGACTGCATTGTCCCTTAATATGTAGCCACATATAATCACTTTCCACCAGATGGCATTTGTTGAAGTCATAAGGCCACTGGATTCAAATGGAGGGGACAGAGATACTTGCCTCTGCATAAGGGGAATATCAAAGAATCCAGAACCATTTTTTTTTTATAAAGCCACAGTTCACTCTGGCTAAAAGTTATTTCTGTTCCTCACACATGCAAAATGTGCTCAATCAATCTATTCCAATACTGTCCAAAAGTTGTATCTAACTGGAACATTGGGCTCAGGTTAGAGATCCAAGTCTTTGTAATCTTAATCAGGTCCAAATGAAAATAAGTTTCCATAGATTCAGTTTCTTTGGTATGGATCCTTCCATTCTGGAAGTTCATGACCTAATAGATAGGTCATCTTCCACTAAACATACAACAGTGGGAAGCTGTAACAACATTTAAAGAGGAGGGCAAGAAAGACCCAACAGGCTTATGGATCAAAAATAATTATGAAATTCAGAATTTCCAGACAGTTTCTTTACTAAAATCCAGTTTTATTCCCTCTATTTTGGTTCTACTCTCTAGTCTCTGCTTCTGCCCTTGGTCATTCTTCCTTTTTCAAAAAAGCAGTCCATTTTTCCAGTTGAGTAGTTCCCTCAGCCTTTTTCCTGATCACAGAGGTTTGGTATCTCTGGGTATCTTATTGAAATAAACATATAATAATTGTATATGCTTATGAAATACAGTGTGATAATTCTATACATATATGCAATGTGTAAAAATCAAGACAAGTCAATTAGCATATTCAACTCTTTGATATTCACCTAAAAGAAACAAACTACACCTTCAGCATTCTTCATAGAAATCTCTATAGCCTGATCTATCAGTTCAGGTAAGATTTTTTTATACATATAAAAGAGTGTATGTGTGCATGTGTGTGTATACACATACTTAATATGTTTCAAGATAAGAATATATGTATATGTGTGTATATGTATGTATGTATGTGTGTGTGTGTATATATATATATGTGTGTGTGTGTGTGTGTGTGTGTGTGTGGTACCAAGGTGATTTTGTTATACTTTCTGCCACTGCACACAAAATATCCCCTTCCTTCAATTTCCAGTAACATTTTTCTTACTGTCTTTTATGAATTCTCTAACAGACTCCTTTAGGCACCACAGAACTTCCCCTAACAGACTCCTCAAGGACTTTATAGCTTCAATCTACTGCCTGGCCCCAATGCCATGGAATGTGTTTTTGTTTTTAAGGCAATACCCTACTACTAGGGTAAAATCTAGAATTAAAATCTCTTCTAGTAACTACTGTCCCATAACACACTATTTAATACAAAGTTACTTTAAAAAATAACCACTTTGTTATATCTCATGGATCCTGCATACCAGAAATTCAGAAAATTTTATTGGCTAGTTAGTTCACTCCCCATGACATCAACAGTGATTACTCTGTGGTACTAAGTTGGTAGGGATGGTGTAATTGGAGAGTCTGAAATAGCTTCACTGATGTTTCTACTTTCTTGGTGGAAGTGGCTGAAAGACTGCTCTCGAAATACCAGAGCAAGTATGTGGCATTTCAAGAATGGCAGTTTCAGAGTAGATGGATTTCCTAAAAGGAAGCTGGCTTGCCCCAGAATGTTCTAACAGAAACAGGTGGAGCTGTGGAACTTTTAAAATTCAGCCTCAGAGGCCATATAGCATGTCTTTCACCACATTCTATTGTTCAAAGCATTCATAGGTAAATACAGATTGAATGAGAAGGAAGCTAGATTGCATCTTTCAGTGAGAAGACTGTCAAAGGATCTGTGGCTATTTTTTAAAACCACCATTCTATATAAACCATTTCTCTCCTTTCAGATTGACAAACATGATGATAATAATAATAGCTACCTTATACTGAAAATTTTTTATGTTCTAGACACTAGTTTAAGTAGTTTACATGCATTTTCTTATTTAATCTACAAAAAAAAAACTCTGTAAGGTAGAAACTATTGCTATCACCATTTGAGATAAAGAAAATTAAGGACAAAGAGGTTGAGTAACTTGTCTAAGATCCATAGATAACAGGTGACAATATCAAAGAAGATATACCTATATATACTTAGATCAATCTTCATAGTTTATATTTTACTTCAGGTAATTTCATGCCTAGAAGAGATCATTCATATACAATGCTCTTATAAATTAAATCAAAATGTAAATATATCTGGGGAGAAAATTTAATAACTTTTTCTCATAACCAAAGCAATATTCTTTTATTGTAACAAATGAGAAAATGAAGAAAAAAAAGAAAATAAATACTACCCATAGTAATTGGAAAGAAATATAAGGAATTATTATTGTATATGATTCGGGGTAAGAGTTGTAGAGAAAGAAAATAGGAATCTTGATATTTTGTGTAATGTTTTATTTATCTTATTTATAAAAAACACTTAAAAGAAAGTCATAGAATATTAATAAGTATAAATTATGAGGAATTTATACAAGGATAGCTGGTATCACTTTTTTTAAAGAGAGAGGGGGAGAGAGAGAGAGAGAGAGAGAGAGAGAGAGAGAGAGAGAGAGAGAGAGAGAGAATTTTAATATTTAACATATCTTTGTTTGTATGTGGTGCTGAGGATCGAACCCGGGCCGCACGCATGCCAGGCAAGCGCGCTACCACTTGAGCCACATCCCCAGCTCAGCTGGTATCACTTTTAACCTTTCAAATTTTCAGAAATAATAAATTATCCAGTAGCCTCAATGTCCAAAGAAAATTTCAAATATTTTGGCATGTACCTGACTAATAATTATAGACTTCCCCCTCATACACACACTAGCTTATATTACATACTGTGAATAACTTGTATTTTTAACTTAGCCATACATAAGAACATATTTTCACATTTAATCTTATTTTTAATAGCTTCATATTATTTTATAAGAGGGCTCTTACTAGTAGACAGTTATAATTTTTCAAATTTTTTCAGTTAAAAAAATGGTCAGATATACATTCTTTCAACTGAAACTTTGTCTATATCCATGATTATTTGACTAGCATAAATTACTCAAAGTAGAATCAGATAGGCAAGGAGTACGCACATTTTCAAAGCAAGCTATAATGTAAAATTAAAGTATGTGTATATTAGAGAAAGAGAATGAGAAAGAGAATGAGAAAGCAAGAAAGAGAGAAGCAACGTTCTTAAAGTTTCCTGTTTCATCTTTAGAGACTCAAAATATTCATATGTGATTGTTTCAAGTTAGGCACCTGTAGTGCTGTCCTTTAACTCCCGTGGAGAGTTTCCCCATGGGAAATGTGAACCCTGAAGAAAAGAAGCCTTAATAAAATAAACCCCAAAGCTATAGAGCTATGTGTCCAGATCTACTGGCTTGTCCTAAAATAATTGGCTCATTAGCTAGTCAGCCTGGGTTAGTCCCATTATGAAAGACAAATAAGAGAATTGACTGTGGGCTTGCATACTCTCCTGACATACCAATTATTCTTTGAATACAATGCTGTGGATATAACATACTTGATATTAGGAAATCTTTAAGTGAGCTTTAGACCTAAATCCATGATCTAGGCACAGACAGACAGTGAGAATGGAGATAGGATATGATCAAGGGAGGTGGTACTGAGAAGACAGTATGGAAAAGGGAGAGCAGCAAGAGCTTATTAAGAACAGGACAAAGGTTTGGTTTTTCTCTTTATATCTGTGTAATTTTGGAGTTCATTTGAGTGGTTTTTGAAAGAGAAGGTCATTGGTGATATAATTTGACACAAATTCAATGTTTAGGGAAATAACTGCTTTCAAGAAAATCACCTCTGTCACACAGCAAGGTCTTCTACCAACCATTCCCACAGCCACTCAGTCCTGTCACCTTGGTCTCCAAAGGAAACACTGAAAAAAATGTTGACAAGGAAAACTATGCCAATACCATGGATTTGCTGCACTGCCTAAAGAAATCCTCCTATGTCAGCCATAGAGCATGTACTATAAGTCATATGCAAGGCAGTGAATCAGATAAAAGTAAAGGACAGCTAGGCAATTGTTCTGGTACTCATAAGAGACGTACTAATACAAATGTAATAAATTGACTAAATATAAATTGTTCTTACACCAAGGTAGATGGAGAGTTTGGGTGGTATTTAAGAAAAAAAAACAGTAAACAAAACTGTTTACCTCTTCTGCAAATGTTTATCTGTTTAGTAAATATGTCTACTCTATCGTAAAAGTAGTAACTAGCTCAGTCAAAAGAGGACTATTGGTCTTTAGACTCTTATTCCAGTGCTCTTTTCGCTCCACTGTGTAGGTTCTCTAAAATAAGGTATATTTGTAATCACGTTAGCATTGAAGCTATTATGTAGAGAACAGACAGAAAACTTGATTTTTTTTTCTGTTGTTGCTTTGTTTTGTTTTGGGCCTCTTTCTCTTGTTTATAGATGTCATCTTTAATTTTTAACATACATACTTGACATAAAAGTCTAAAGTCAATCATTTTCTCTACATTATTCCCCTAAACAATGCAAGGAAACTTAGAGTGCTTTAACTACAGACACCCCTGTTTATGTATTAATTTATATATTTTAGTTATATCTTATTAAAACATTAGTGGGGGAAAAATGTAAGCTTTGGAGTGAGATAAGCCTTTCTTCACAATATACTTATATAATATATAGAGAGGAAAAGGGAAAAGAAAGGCATGCATGGAGGTATCTCATGAAAATCAAAGGGAGATAAATAGAATAGAGGAAGGAAACAGGGTACGTGAGGAAGGAGAAGAGGGAAGTGCAGGGAGTAATACTGTTCAAAATATATTGTTATATCATGTGCATGTGCAAATATTTATCAACAAATTCTACTATTATGTAAAATTATCATGTACCAATAAAAAGTGTGGAGAAAAACAAAAACCAAAAAATAAAATATGGTTCATCTAAGCAATGGAAACATATATTAATTACAATTATGTTTTAGGCATTTCTTAGACCTGTTTGAATTGTCATAGAAGAGCAAATATAATATATTATAGGGTAAAAAATAGGTATCACAGAAGTATGCATATATTTTCAAAGAAATGTATGAGTATTATGTATTTACAAAGAAAATGTCTGAAAGAACACATACCAAAATATGAAGAATACTCAGCTCTGCATAATAGGAGTAGGAATTGCTATAAATTATTTTTCCTTTTGCATGTCTATTTTGTATATTTTTGTGGGGGATGATAATTATTCATTTGTATAATTTTTCTTAACTCTAAAAGTGTTAAATTTAAAAATATTGTTCTTATTATAAAAGAAATCTGACTTCTACTAAAAAATTTATTATACTCAAACTTCCAATCTGTAGCCTGGATGGGAATATAAGGCTCATTATTCTTTTTTTTTTTTTTTTTTTTTTTTTTTTTGGCCTTGTGCATGCAAGGCAAGCACTCTCCCAACTAAGCTATATCCCCAGCCCTAGGCCCATATTCTTTACTGAAGGTAGTCACTTTCAAGATAACTAAGTTGTTCTTCAGATCTCAATCTAATGGATTATTTATACAATAGATGGCTCATATGAGAAATCACTCATCAGATGTGCTTGGTTGAGGTGCTCTTTTGCTTTCTTAGTCTCAATCTTAAATGTTCTACTAAAAATGTCATTTTTCTAAATTATTTCTGGGATATAAGCCAAATTATACCTACCTTATATTTTTGTATCATTTCTATGATGTTATATATATTAACCTCCTTCCCCTCATCCCATTTTGCTGTGCATGCCTAGATCTTGACAACTTGAGCATCATCATTCCATTGTCTCTCCATCATTCCATCTGATTGGTATAAAAACTTATTTCTGGATGTGGATGTGATTTCACTTGGTTTTGATCCAGACTTTGGTCTTTTAGATGCAGAATGGAAGACATGGCCACTAAAATCTGATTATTTTGGTAACTCCAGAGTTATTTAAACTTCTATAACTTCTTAGGAACATGAACTCCTACTTCCCACTATGTACATTAAAAGTTATAGATTTCCATTCCAAGTTTTTAAGGAATCTCCATACTGCTTCTCAGAGTGGTTGTACCAATTTGCAATGCCACCAGAAATGTATGAGTGTGCCTTTTGCCCCACATCTTAGCCAATACTTATTGTTGCTTGTATTCTTGATGACTGCCATTCTGACTGGTGTGAGATGAAATCTTAGAGTAATTTTGATTTGCATTTTCTAATTACTAGAGATTTTGAACATTTTTATATATTTTTTGATCAATTGTATATCGTTTTTCTGAGAAGTGTCTGTTCAGCTCCTTAGCCCATTTATTGTTTTTTAAAGTTTTTGGTGTTATATTTTTTGAGCTCTTTATATATCCTGGAGATTAGTGCTCTATCTGACAAGCATGTGGCAAAAATTTACTCCCAAAATGTAGGCTCTCTCTTCACCTCATTGATTATTTCTTATGCTAAGAAGAAGATTTTTAGTTTTTATCTATCCCAATATGAATTCTTTATTTTATTTCTTGTGCTTTAAGAATCTTGTTAAGGAAGTCAGGGCCTAATCTGACATGATGAAGATCTGGCTAGGCTTATTTTTTCTTCTATTAGCTGCAGGGTCTCTGGTCTAATTCCTAGGTCCTTGATCCACTTTGAGTTGAGTTTTGTAGGGTGAGAGATAGGGGTTTAGTTTCATTTTGCTGCATATGAATTTTCAGTTCACCCACCATTTGTTAAAGAGGCTATCTTTTCTCCAATGCATTTTTTGGCTCCTTTGTCTAGTATGAAATAACTGTATTTATGTGGGTTTGTTTCTCTGTCTTCAATTCCATACCATTTGTTTACATGTCTGTTTTGGTGCCAAAATGATGTTTTTGCTATTATAGTTTTGTAGGATAATTTAAGGTCTGGTATAGTGATGCCTCCTGCTTCACTCTTCACTCTTCTTGCTCAGGATTGCTTTGACTATTCTGGATCTCTTATTTTTCCAAATGAAATACATGAATGCTTTTTCTATTTCTATAAGTAATGACATTGGGATTTTAATTTGAATCACATTCAATATGTATAGTGCTATGGGTAGTATGGCCATTTTGACAATCTTGATTTTGCCTATCCAAGAGAATGGGAGATCTTTCCATCTTCTAAGTTCTTCTTCAATTTCTTTCTTTAGTGTTCTGTAATTTTCAATGTAGCAGTCTTTCAGCTCTTTTGTTAAGTTTATTCCCAATTATTTTATTTTACTTTTTTGAGGCTATTTGTGAATGGGGTAGTTTTCCTAATTTCTCTTTCAGAGGATTCATCACTGATGTATAGAAATACATTTGATTTATGGGTATTGATTGTATATCCTGCTACTTTGCTGAAATCATTAACTAATTCTAGAAGTTTTCAGGTAGAACTTTTTGGATCCTCTAAGTATAGTATCATGTCATCAGCAAATAATGATAGTTTAAGTTCTTCTTTTCCTATTTGTATCCCTTTAATTTCTTTTTCTGCCTATTTACTCTGGCTAGAGTTTCAAGAACTATGTTGAATAGAAGTGGTGAAAAAAAGGCATGCCCTTCAATAGATGAATGGATAAAGAAACTATGGTAGAATAGAATATTAATCATCATTAAAAGAGAATAAAATTATAGCGTTTGCAGGTAAATAGATGGAGTTGGAGAATATCATGGTAAGCGAAGTAAGCCAATCCCCCCCAAAACCAAAGGCTGAATGTTCTCTCTGATAAGTGGATGCTGATCCATAAAGGAGGGGAGGGAATTGGGAAAATGGAAGAGGAATTTTGATGGGGCAAAGGGTAGGGAGGGGAGGGGAGGGGAGGGGGTATGGGGGCAAGAAAGATGGTTGAATGAGATGAATGTATGACTGCACATATGGTGTGACACTATATCAGGTACACGCAGAGAAATGAAAAGTTGTGCTTCAATTGTGTACAATGAATCAAAATGCATTCTGATGTCATATATACCTAATTAAAATAAATAAATAAAAGTTATAGATTTCCTCACATGTCCCAAATGACTCGGTATCGTTCAGCAGAACAATAACACTTTTCAGTAGGTATTGTTCTCCTGGTTTTATAAAGAGTCTCCATGGTAGATTGTCTCACTGAACTCCAACCAAAGTAGACTTCTATATTAATACAGAGCATAATGGAATCCTCCATGGTTTGTCTCTTTCTGCCTGTTCTTTCTTCAATCTTCTCTAACTCAGTCTCTCTCTCCTGGATTTGGTGGAGTTTTTATTTATTTTGTTTTCTATCTGTGACTGTGTAAGCATGTTTTTTCTTTTTGTTTCTGCCTTTCCCTTAAGCACATTGCCTTAGACTGTTTCAAAGGAACAGGAGTAATTCTAGGAGTGAAGTCTCTGAGAAATTGTGCTCCAATAGTATTCAGAGACTGATTGATTTCATTCCTTCACCTTGGTGTTCACAGTACCATCCATTTCTCTTGTCCAGACCCTGTTTGCACACAGTGAGCAAGTCTGTGCCCTGATGGATGTTACATTGGGAACATGTGTCTTTAGTTATTTCACAACTGTAGCCTCCAGCACCCTTATATAAGCTATGAGCACAGCCTGGACTCTGCATGTAGCACTTCAACATTGACAACTCTATATCATCCAAATGGACACTCACGGATATGAAATCATGAACATAAACAGACATTATCCTCACTCCAGATAAAAGGTCTTAGCTACTAAAAGGTCAGAAAAGTCCATCTCTAAAAGCAGAAACACAACAGTGCCCTTTAAAGATCTCCTCTCAACAAATGCCCTGCATCCGTTTGTTACAAACAAGGAATAAGTGGTTGCAGAAAACCACTTAGAAAGATGTAAGCATTGTCCTTGGATTTTGAACCAGTGTCATAAAGAGAAAGATCTTACAAAAAATTACAGAAAAAGGTATGTCTTTTATGCATAAATAAGCAATTGATTTTAAGTGCTGATAGTGAAATCAGATAGACCATTGTAAAATTAAAATTATTGACCATAACCAACATCACAAAAGGTATCTGTCTCAAAAGGTTTATGTCAGAAAAAAATTAAAAAATACATATTATGGTGTATATTCATTGATGTATAATAAAAATGTGAAGTCAGTCTTATTACACAGACTAAAACTGCACATGCTTGAGTACCTACTAAGTACCAGGAAGGGTTAATAGACACTCTATACATGTGTTGTCTAATTTGGTCATCACAGTCACCCTAAGAGTAACTAAAGTTATCATTTATTTTAGATATACCTTTTAGGATCAGAGAAGTTAAGCAGCTTACTTAACATCACATGTGTAGTAAGTAGCAGAATTAGCTGGTATATGGCTTTGAAGAGTAATAAAACTTATTTAATCTCTGAAACAAATATGTAGAAAACAAAATGTGCATGAAATGAAGAATGCTGCCCAAATTTCTTCATTCCTTTTTTTTCCCTTTCACTTTCAGAAATTAGGAATCATTTGCTAATATCCTAAGATACAATCATAGGAGAGTTTTTTCAGGATACAGATTGCTAGGGCCTACCACAAGCCCAATAAATAAGAACATACAAATACTGGTTTGGCTTGGGGTTGTGAAAAAATAAAAATAAAGAAATAAAGAAAATTCAAAGCCAGCCCCAGCAACTTAACAAGGCTCTGTGAAACTTAATAAGATCTTGTCTCAAAACAAAAGTAAAAGGGGCTGGGAATGTAGCTCAGTAGCTAAGCACCCCTGGGCTCAATCACCAGTACCAATCAATCAATCAATCATTGGAAGATCAGCAGAGTAGAGGAAGGAGAATTGGGAGAAGGAAAAGAATAAAAATAAGAGATCAAATCAAAATCAAATGCATTCTGCTGCCTTTCAGACACTAGTATGGCAATAGGTAAATCAATGGATGTGTAACCGATGTGATTCTGCAATCTGTATACGAGGTAAAAATGGGAGTTCATATCCCACTTGAATCAAAGTGTGAAATATGATATATCAAGAACTATGTAATGTTTTGAACAACCAACAATAAAAATTAAGAATAAATAAATAAATAAATAAATAAACATTGATTTTTTTTTTTGCTTGATGATCATATGTTTTCAAGTGAATTTTTAAAGAAAGTATGACAGGAATCAATTTCTTAAATAAAATTTCTTTTAAAAAAATCAATGCATGTATGATTTTGTGAACATGAACCCAACTACTATATTCCAACATCTTTCCCACCCCCACATCCCTCCTCCCCTCACTCCCCTCTGCCCAATCCAAAATTCCTCCATTCTTCCCTACCATTCCCATTATAGATGACCATCTGCTTATCAGAGAAAACATTAGGCCTTTGGATTTTTAGGATTGGCTTATTTCACTTAGCATGATATTCTCGGGCTCCACCCATTTACCAGCAAATGCCCCAATTTCATTCTTCTTTACGTCTGAGTAGTATTTCATTGTATGTATATATATCACATTTTCTTTATCCATTCATCTGTTGAAGGGAACCTAGGTTGGTTCCATAGTTTAGCAATTGTGAATTGAGCTGCTCAAACATGGAATTGGTTGCATCACTATAGTATGCTGTTTTTGAGTCCTTTAGGTATCAAACAAGGAGTGGGATAGCTCGTCAAATGGCGGTTCCATTCCAAGTTTTTTTTTTTTTATTGGTTGTTCAAAACATTACAAAGCCCTTGACATATCATATTTCATACATTTGATTCAAGTGGGTTATGAACTCCCATTTTTGCCCCAAATACAGATTGCAGAATCACATCGGTTACACATCCACATTTTTACATAATGCCCTATTAGTAACTGTTGTATTCTGTTACCTTTCCTATCCTCTACTATCCCCCCTCCCCTCCCCTCCCATCTTCTCTCTCTACCCCATCTACTGTAATTCATTTCTCTCCTTGTTTATTTTCCCATTCCCCTCACAACCTCTTATATGTAATTTTGTATAACAATGAGGGTCTCCCTCCATTTCCATGCAATTTCCCTTTTCTCTCCCTTTCCCTCCCACCTCATGTCTCTGTTTAAGGTTAATCTTTTCTTCCTGCTCTTCCTCCCTGCTCTGTTCTTAGTTGCTCTCATTATATCAAAGAAGACATTTGGTATTTGTTTTTTAGAGATTGGCTAGCTTCACTAAACATAATCTGCTCTAGTGCCATCCATTTCCCTGCAAATTCCATGATTTTGTCATTTTTTAGTGCTGCGTAATACTCCATGGTGTATAAATGCCACAATTTTTTTTATCCATTCATCTATTGAAGGGCATCTGGGTTGGTTCCACAGTCTAGCTATTGTGAATTGTGCTGCTATGAACATCAATGTGGCAGTATCCCTGTAGTACGCTCTTTTAAGGTCTTCAGGGAATAGTCCAAGAAGGGCAATAGCTGGGTCAAATGGTGGTTCCATTCCCAGCTTTCCCAGGAATCTCCATACTGCTTTCCAAATTGGCCACACCAATTTGCAGTCCCACCAGCAATGTACAAGAGTACCCTTTTCCCCACATCCTCGCCAGCACTTGTTGTTGTTTGACATCATAATGGCTGCCAATCTTACTGGAGTGAGATGGTATCTTAGGGTGGTTTTGATTTGCATTTCTCTGACTGCTAGAGAGAGTGAGCATTTTTTCATGTACTTGTTGATTGATTGTATGTCCTCCTCTGAGAAGTGTCTGTTCAGGTCCTTGGCCCATTTGTTGATTGGGTTATTTGTTATCTTATTGTCTAATTTTTTGAGTTCTTTGTATACTCTGGATATTAGGGCTCTATCTGAAGTGTGGGGAGTAAAAATTTGTTCCCATGATGTAGGCTCCCTATTTACCTCTCTTATTGTTTCTCTTGCTGAGAAAAAACTTTTCAGTTAAAGTAAGTCCCATTTGTTGATTCTTTTTATTAACTCCTGTGCTATGGGTGTCCTATTAAGGAATTTGGAGCCCGACCCCACAATATGTAGATCGGAGCCAACTTTTTCTTCTATCAGACGCAGAGTCTCTGATTTGTTATCAAGCTCCTTGATCCACTTTGAGTTAACTTTTGTGCATGGCGAGAGGAGGGAATTCAGTTTCATTTTGTTGCATATGGATTTCCAGTTTTCCCAACACCATTTGTTGAATAAGATGCTATCCTTCCTCCATTGCATGCTTTTAGTCCCTTTATCAAATATAAGATAGTTGTAACTTTGTGGATTAGTCTCTGTGTCCTCTATTCTGTACCATTGATCCACCCACCTGTTTTGGTACCAGTACCATGCTGTTTTTGTTACTATTGCTCTGTAATATAGTTTGAAATCTGGTATCACTATACTGCCTGATTCACACTTCCTGCTTAGAATTGCTTTTGCTATTCTGGGTCTTTTATTTTTTCATATGAATTTCATGATTGCTTTATCTATTTCTACAAGAAATGCCATTGGGATTTTGATTGGCATTGCATTAAACCTATAGAGAACTTTGGGTAATATCGCCATTTTGATGATGTTAGTTCTGCCTATCCATGAACAGGGTATATTTTTCCATCTTCTAAGATCTTCTTCTACTTCTCTTTTTAGGGTTCTGTAGTTTTCATTGTATAAATCTTTCACCTCTTTTGTTAGGTTGATTCCCAAGTATTTTTTTTTTTTGAGGATATTGTGAATGGAGTGTTTTTCCTCATTTCCGTTTCAGAAGTTTTGTCGCTGATGTACAGAAATGCCTTTGATTTATGCATGTTGATTTTATATCTTGCCACTTTGCTGAATTCATTTATTAGTTCTAGTAGTTTTTTTGTAGACCCTTTTGGGTCTTCTAGGTATAGAATCATGTCAGCCGCAAATAGTGATAATTTAAGTTCTTCTTTTCCTATTTTTATGCCTTTAATTTCTTTCGTCTGTCTAATTGCTCTGGCCAGTGTTTCGAGAACTACATTGAATAGCAGTGGTGAGAGAGGGCATCCCTGTCTTGTTCCAGATTTTAGAGGGAATGCCTTCAATTTTTCTCCATTCAGAATGGTGCTAGCCTGAGGCTTAGCATAGATAGCTTTTACAATGTCGAGGTATTTGAACAGACCAATATCAATGGATGAAATAGAAGAAGCAATCAAAAGACTACCAACCAAGAAAAGCCTAGGACCAGATGGGTATACAGCGGAGTTTTACAAAACCTTTAAAGAAGAATTAATACCAATACTTTTCAAGTAATTTCAGGAAATAGAAAAAGAGGGAGCTCTTCCAAATTCATTCAATGTGGCCAACATCACCCTGATTCCGAAACCAGACAAAGACACCTCAAAGAAAGAAAACTATAGACCAATATCTCTGATGAACCTAGATGCAAAAATCCTCAATAAAATTCTGGCAAATCGGATACAAAGACACATCAAAAAAATTGTGCACCATGATCAAGTAGGATTCATCCCTGGGATGCAAGGATGGTTCAATATACGGAAATCAATAAATGTTATTCACCACATCAATAGACTTAAAGATAAGAACCATATGATCATCTCGATAGATGCAGAAAAAGCATTTGACAAAGTACAGCATCCCTTTATGTTCAAAACATTAGAAAAACTAGGGATAACTGGAACTTACCATTCCAAGTTTTGTACGGAATCAAGGACCTGCTTTTAGGGACACTGCATTGTTATTCTGCCTTCTCTTATTTCACCCTCTGTCATCCTATATATGTCATCTCCTTAAAAACTAAAATTCACTTTGAAAGTTGTTTTCCTTTACCCTGGGTATCTTTAGTGATTGTTTGACTGCCTCTTTCAATACCTTTCCCTACCACCTTACATACTAAAACAGACTGCTGGTCTTCCTTTATTCTTCCTATGTTGTATTACTTTGCTACTGTTGTTATTGGTAATGAATTATTTTCCCTCAATTCACACATTCACTAGTCAATTATTGAGCACCTATTATGTGGCAGCTGATATCCTACAGGATGGAGAAATATTGATGGTCAAAATGGCATTACAATATTTTTCTGCCTTCTCAGACATAATGTTTTTATTATTTTTGCCTCACCTTAGCTAGCTAGCTACTTCCGATGTATTAATTTAGAGCACTTTAGGGCCTCTCTGAGTACAGTTTGAAATCTATTGATATAGGTAAACCTCACATGTAGTGCAGAATCCCATGTGCTGTATCCCAGAAAGTTAACTGGGCGATATATACACACAGACATATACATACATATATCCTAGTGTATGTATACATATGTGTGTGTACATATATATATATATATATATATATATATATAATATATGTGTGTATATAAATATATGTGTGCACATATACATATATTTGTATATATGTGTGTGTGTGTGTATATATATATATATATATATATATATATAATATACACACACGCACACACACATATGTATACATACACTAGGATATACAGTAGAGGTAAATTTACCCCTCACAACAGTCTGCTCTAATGTCATAAAGTATTTTTTTCTAGATTAAATTGAGCTCTGTCTAATTTGATGTTCATTTACTGGCCCTAGTTCTGTCAAACTCAGCTATAAGAAGCAAATTAATCCTTTCTATCAGCATCCTTTCAAATACTTGAAGATATTTATTATATCTCCTTTTGTGTCCTCTTTATGAGGTTAAATATTCCACTCACCTCAATTAAAATGTTTTTTATACTCTGAAACACTCTTACTAGCCTTCTCTAGACACATTCAACTTTGACAATATCTCCAAATATTATTTACTTATTTTTTATTCATTTTGTTCATTGAAAGAATTGGTAGTATCTACCCAGCAGTTGCCCTCAGAACTAGTCTGGACTCACATCTTGGTATGAACAAATGATTTAAATATTCTAAAATTTTCCACTTAGTGCTTATTACAGAAATTAAAATTTTGCTAAAAAGTCTTTTGGAGGCTGCAAGCTACAGCTTAAAACTAGCAGAGTGAATGATTTTACAACATGAACCTAAACTTGGTTCTGACATACCTTGTCATGCCTGGGATCTGGTAGAGGAGACCTAATTACTTTAGGGTCCGGGACCTTCTAGAGAGCCTCCTTCTTATGTGAAGGCATAACTAAACATAACAAACTCAGATAAATAGTGAAAGAATCTTACTGTGATTCTTCAATCTGTATTTGGGGTAAAAATGGGAATTCACAACCCACTTGAATCAAATGTATGAAATATGATATGTCAAGAGCTTTGTAATGTTTTGAAAACCCAATAAAAAAAGATGAAGAAAAGGAAAAAAGATTTGTTTCTTGCCCTAGTCCATATTAATTCATGTTTGAGATTTATGGAGAACATGTGAAAGCTAAATGTTTTGCTAAGATCTTTGTAAGATGTTGAGCATCAGTATCAGTATGTGAATATTCTCTAACATAAGGGAACATGAAGGGAGGGCATTTCTTACTTGGCAATGGAACACAGTGTATCTCTGATATTTTGAGGGATTTAGTGCATCACTTTTCATAGAATATAATGGTCACTGGCAGACAAGGCAATATCTTGCAGATACACCATAGGAAAGATGGTACTTGATGGGTATGAAGATGCATACTACATTTTGGGGTATAATTGGTGGCAGTTCATAATTATCAATGAAAAGCTAACTGAAGATTGATCTCTCTCTTTCTCTTTCCATATAGACACACATACACTTACACATAAACACACACCCTAGGCATTCCAAACAATAACTTGGATGTGACTTTGGAGGTGATTTAAAGATCCTATGCCAGTAATTTGGAAACATCTAGTGAAATTTGTGTATTATTTTTAAGGCAACTAAACTTGTACTTATTAGCTACTTTTGCATATTGACATGTTCATATAAAACACTGTGTCACAATCAAGATGTAGCAGTACCACCAGAACTGTATTTTTTTCACAACACCAAGCCAAACCAGCATTTGTATGTTCTTATTTTTGGGGCCTGTGGTAGGCTCTAGCAATCTGTATCTTGAAAAAACTCTCCTATGATTGTATTGTATATTTCTAATTTGAAAACACTGATATAGAGCAGATGTCATCAAACTTTCTTGTAAAGGGCCACATAACAAATATTTTTGGCTTTGTGGGATATAACTACTCAATTACACTCTTGTAGTATGAAATCAGCAATAGAAGATATGTAAGAAAATGAGTACCCAGTATTCTAGTAAAATTTTATTTATAAAACTAGGACCATGGAGTCTTAATTGGATAATCCCTTATATAGATTATAAAAAATTCATTAAGTTAGTAGCAAATCCTATATGCATAAATACAATAGACAATAAGAAGCCACTTTAAATATTAGCAGAGATAAGTAACAGCACTAAAATAGCTTGAATAGCATTGCTGCTATTCTTTTCTGGGTTCATAAGTCAGAAGGAAAAGATTCACATATTACCAGAAGTTTAAAACTAAGCTTCCTGGCCATATTCTTAACTTGAAACTTGAGGAAGATAGGTTTGGGAGCAATAAATAAAGTTGTGGTGAACATAGTTTTCAAAGACAAGATGCAGGTAGACAGTAGAAACTGTTTCAATTTCAATAATTCAGTGATTGCCACCTCTCAAATAGGCTATAAAGGGATGTGTAGGTTGTTTAGGAGGTACCCAAGTTTTGAAGATAATATGAGGAAGAACAAGAAGTTCTATACACAAGATACTCTTTGGTTCAGGGTCCTAGTTTAAGTAGTTCTGCATCAAATAAAACCTAAGTAGTACAATTTCAAGCCCTTATATAAAAATACTGATTGGATCAAAAACCTTCACTGCTTATAGAGTCCAACTGTATTTTCAGTTCTGGAACAATGGTAAAATCTTCTAAGTCCCATTCCATCTCCAAAATTCTATATGTCCATTATTCATTCTCTCTATATATATTCATTATAATGGACTTCTTACAACAACAGTAGGTTGCAACACAATCAAAAAGCATAACTGAGAAAATGGCTATCTGAAACACACCTTTTCTGTTTAGGAAAGAAGTGCCAGGCAAATAGCTAAGCCTTCACTTGTCATTTTTTTTAACTTTCCCTGCTCCAAGCACTTCAAAAATATAAAGGATTATACAAAGTCAAGATCCAAATTCATAATTAAGTCAATGACTAGAGCCCATTTCAGAGGCAAGTTGGTTGTGAGATACTCACCTCTGAGAAAGACATACTCCTTTGCACATTAAATCGCCCATCTTCTAATCCTGTTTCCAAATTTGAACTCTCCATAATTGAATTAATCACAAATGCATCATTTCTGAATAAGGACTACATATTTAGGTTGTATGAGTAACTGTCATTCGTGAGGGAAGGGGACAGCAAGCATTTTAATGACTTTCTTAAAAAAAGAAACTTTGAGGAGAAACTGTGTTTTTTTTCCCCTCCCAGCTATTACTTTTCGGCTTTTAAATCTTAATGTCTCATCTGGATGAGCACCTTATCACTAGCCAACAGGGGAAGGTGCTGTTTGTATTTGTATTTGCATTTATATGGCATTTTCATACAGTGTATCTCACACTGCTGACAGAGCAATGAATCACAGGCCTGTAGCACCCTCTCTACATGCATCGTGGGAGCAGCCATCTTCCACATGCTCTATAGCAGTAACTAATTAATCTTTCTTAATTTTAATTCATAAGAAAGATCCTGTGGCTAGAGAAGCATGGCACATGTGTATGTGTGACTGGCTGTTTCTTTCAGCTTGCAGGAACTTGGAAATACTAGGAGGTCATGACATAAGTAACCATGATTTTCCACAACCTGTCCATTGCTAACACTGCTACTAGTAGAATCCTAGGCTGAATGGGTCATCAGAACTTTTGTGTTACTTAAAGATGTTTGCCTTTTTTAAGATAGTAGTACAGGATGAGCAAGCACACAGATTTGATGCACAATTACTACAGAATTGCTCAGGCAACTGAATTTGGGTACCATAGCTGCTCCTCTTCAAACACAGTTCTCATATAATGGATATTCATGTTCTTTATAAAAATCATCCCCAAAGCTCTTTGTCTTTAGCAAGATGCTACTGGTGTTGTAAACCATAGATCTATGGACATCTAGGTACATTTAAGAACCTTTAGATAAGCATCTATAATTTGGTGCTCAAACTAGAAGTACCTGCAATATGAGAGCACTTCTCTTTCCCAAACTATCCCAAGGGCCCTTGTCAAAGGTTAAGTATTGAGCTGGATTGTCCAGGCAAACATTTTTCAACCTTTGTTGATGTTCAATCAACAAATAAAAAATGAATATATATTCAAGGTGTACAGTTTCATGTTTTCATATACAGTTTGTTGCAGCACTTATTCTTTTATATAACACTAAGTGGTCAACAATTCCATAAAGCTCAATAAGTATGTACATGCAGAAATTCTGTTCCCCACGTTAAGATTCTGTCCTAAGTATCATAGGGGAGGTAGCCTGGGAATTCTTTTGAATTGCCAACAAGATGCAGCTTTGCAGTAATTAAGGAACTACTGATCTTGATATTTATGGCAGGTCCCACAGGTTTTAATTTCCCTAGAAAAGGTCTAATGTTGTAGTGTTTAGTGAAATGAGTAATTAGTTGGACATAGTATAAATATCAAGACCACTCTTAACCTCCCATCTTCCTTCCATTGCCTTATTGCAGATGACCTGCCTAGGGGGCTCTATTAAGGATGCTGAATTAAAACGTGGCCAAGGTATAAGTCCTATAGTGTGGGACTAAGAACCACCTCTGCCTGGGTACATTTGTAATTCTCAGACCCCGTGAAAAGATTACGAAATGATCTTCAGAGCCTGTGAATGTCATTTAAATTAGGGCCCATGATAGGAAAACAAATGGTTGGGTGAGATAATAGAGGCTTGCATAATATTCTAAATTCCTCAGTCTTTACTTTTAGCCAATTAAAATTAATTCCTTCAGCTTCACAGCCTGGAAATCCCAAGTTCCCAGACATGTCAAGTTGTGGTTCAATTTTGAGACAGAGGCAATTCCTCAAGAAACCCAAGCCTGACACAATCAAATAAGCCTTGTCAAAGTCCACCTAATCAAAAGCCCCACACTTAATCACATCAGCTTCTTTAGCTCCAACTAGACAGACTCCCATCAGGGGATGGGAGCTCTCAGTCAATGTTATTCAAATGATCTGAGCTGCAGCAGCCTAAACTTGCATCCAGGTTATGGGAAATCAGCTGCAGCTAGTTAAAAGCAGTATGCTGTTTCTCACACTTAACTTCCAGCCTCTCCTCGTGACCAGGTACATATTGTAATGCTTCTCCAATCATAGCACTGCATCAGGGTACTGGGCCAGACAACTAATGGGTTGGTTGTAAAATTCTGAAAACAGCAAGTAAAAGCAAATGTAAAGTTTATGGCATAGGAGGGTAGCCCAGAGAAAGGTATGACTAGATGAGAGAACTTGAAGAAACATCCTCCAGATTCACATACTAGTTAGAATACTGGTAGTCTCTGCCTCAATAGCACTAATGCTCTTTCATATCTAGCATCTGCCACTCTTTCAAACATTGACCTAGTGAGCCAAGACCTACGTGTACAGAAGCATTATTTTGGATACTGGCTTGTTAGAACTCCTTCTCAAATTGACAACTCAAGAGTCATTAAAATAGAGGTGAGAAGTTTAGTTCATGCTTTCCATAGCAGTTTGGCCAAGCAGTGATGTGAAAGTTTGTATGTAATGAGTTCTGGAGTTAAGCAGGAGCTAAAATTCTATCTCTATCACTTGCTAGAAAAGAAAAAGAGAAAAACAGATAAAGTTTAAAAGAGAAAAAAGATTACCCAGTACAGCATAGCACTTAGCACATAAAATACATTCAACAATGCTAGTTTCCCTCCTTTACTTGATCAAATAACCACCCCCAGGCAGAACCTAATGCAAAAGGGGACTAGATACAAGTATGAATGGCTCAGTTCAAAACCACTTATTGACACTATCACTCAAAGTTCACATCCTATGGATATTAGATAAACAATGCCATCTCCTTGTAGAAAATACAGAATTGTTTGTGAAACCATAGTGAACACTTTAATTGTGTGTCTCCCCTAAAAAGTCTATATCATTGCTTGAGAGAAAGGGCATAGTTTTGTTCAATGTTTTATTCCCATCCCTAGAGCAAAATGTGAAAGCCAAAAATGCTCAAAATGTTGAATAAGTGATAAATCCAATTGCTGTCATCTCTTTATACAAAATCTGTCTTCATGGGGAATAATATTGGTCAAATTGTACTGTTACATCATGTGCGCATACAAGAAACAATGAATCCCACTATTATGTATAATTATAATGCACCAATGGAAAATAGTGTTTAAGAGTGAGGGAAAAAGAAAACATGTCTTCATGAAAACCTGTCTGTAAATAAAATATATTTAAATAATTTTTAATATCTTAGAGATTTCATTTGTTCATTTAGCAAATATTTATTGAGTGCCTGTTACATGCCAGGCACTGTGTTAGACATGGGAAGTAATAATAAAAAAAATGTGTATTCCTTGTCCTTGTAGAGTTTAAAACATGGTGGGAAAATTACAGTATTTTTGTTTTTTAAATAAAAGAATTTTTCTGAGAAGCATGAACTATATCTGGGATATTTCAATCATTGTACATTATGTTTTCATAATTATGTTTATGTAAGGTAAAACCACAGTAAAAATAATTACAACCAGTGATGCCTTCTTTGACATTTGGGTCTAACTAGTATTGATCAATTCTGTGGGCTGAAGTTATTGAGGTATAGGTGCCCCTCCAGTAATTTCCAAACTTCCTGCCTTTGTCACATAAACTCTGATTACACCTTTATTTTTACACCTGAAAATCCACCTGTTGCATTATGCACTCTGTTTTCTCCAACCTCAGAAGAAGAAGTAGACTTCCTTATCAAAGCACATAGCTTCATTAGTGCCTAAATTAGTTTCCTACTGGTACCTTAACAAGTTGCTACCCATGCAGTGGTTTAAGCAATACTAAATTATTCTCTTACTATTCTGGAGGTCTGAATTCCAACATAGGTCTCACTGTGCTGAAATCAATATGTCAGCAGGGCCACATTCCATTTGAAAAGCTCCAGGGGAAAATCTGAGCTTTATTTATTATTTTCTTTCTCTTTCTCTTCTTTCCTTTTGTCCTTCTTGTCTTTTCCAGCTCCTAGAAGCCACCTACATGTTCTGACTTGTACCATCCTACCTCCATTTTCAAAATCCACAATGTATCACCTTCCATTGCTCTGCTAACTCTGACACTCTGCTTTTCTCATCGAATCTATTCTAACTCACTTTTGGGGGATTTTTTATTTTTTTATTTGTTCTTTTTAGTAATATATGACAGTAGAGCATATTTTGACATTTATTCAAACATGGAGGACATCTTATTCTAATTAGAATCCCGGACTTGTGGTTGCACAGTGAGATTCACTGTGGTGGATTTATATATGTACATAGGAAAGTTAAGTCTGATTCATTCTACTGTCATTCCTATTCCTACCCCGCTTTCCCTTCATTCCCCTTTGTCTAATCAATTAAACTTCAATTCTTCCTTGCCCCAGCCTTGTTGGGGATTAGCTTCCAAATATCAAAGAGAACATTTGATATTTATTTTGGGGGGGATTGGCTTATTTTGCTTAACATAATAGTCTCCAGATCCATCCATTTACCAGCAAAAGTTATACACTTATTCTTTTTCAAGACTGAGCAATATTCCATTGTGTATACATACCACATTTTTATGACTTTAAAGTAATTCTGTTCATTAGTAAGCTACAACATTGACCTACTGAAAATGAACTTCATTCATATGCAAAATAGCATCTGAAGAGAAGATAAAATGGAAGAAAAAAACCCCACTTGAAACACTGAAAAAAGTATAACATATCGAGGAAAAATGGAAAAGAAATGAGTAAAATGCATAGGAAGAATTATTAGTTAAGAGGAAAACAATGAGAATCTACATAAATATTTTTTGACAACTTGCATAATGAGGAGCTAGGGATATAGTTAAGTGTTAAAGTATTTGCCTAGCATACACATGGCCCTGGGTTTGATTTTTAGCACCACAAAAAAAAGTAAAAAAGTGAAAAATAATTGCACGAAGAAGCTCTGAAAGACTGCAGCTATAAACTTTGCAATAACATGTAATAATTGAGAACAGTTTTTCTGTGTGTACTGGTTGGGGAAATGTAGGAACTAGAACCATGAGGTCCCATGGATGGGAGGAAGATTTTTATTTTTTATCTTTTAATATTTTTTGGTCTTTGAACCCATGAGAGGACTACCAATTCTAAATTTAAATTACAAAAGAAGTCCTGAAAACTGAATGTTTGTATCTCCCCATCATATATGTGTTGAAATTCTAACCCCAATTTCATGATATTAGGAGATAGGAATACTGGGAGGGGACCTGGTCATGAGCATGGAGCCTGTTTTAGTCAGCTTTTTCAATATTGTGACTTAAAGACCTGGCCAAAACAGCAGGAAAATTTTATTTAAGTGTTCATAGTTTCAGAGGTCTCAGTCTATACACAGCCAACTCCATTCCCTAGTGGCCCCAGGTGAGGCTGACACAAGATTATGGCAGATGGAAGCAAGTCACATCATGATTAGAAAGCAGAGAGAGAGAGAGATCTCCACTTGCCAGATACAAAATATATACAACAAAGCCACACCCCCAATGCCCCACCTCCTCCAGCCACACTCCACCTGCCTTCAGTTACCACTCAGTTAATCCCATTAGGTGATTAATTAACTGATTGGGTTAAGACTCTCACAACTCAACCACTTCTCTGAACCTTCTTGTATTGTCTCACAAGTAAGCTTTTACAGGACACCTCACATCCAAATCATAACAGAGCCTTTAACATGTGGGCTGGGGATATGGCTCAGTGGTGCAGAGCTTGCTATACATGAATGAGAACCTGGCTTAATCCTGAGTGTCACAAAAATAAAATCAAGGCCCTTAACTTAATTGGCTACCTTATATTCCCGATCCCCTAATTTTCATTGTTATTTATATCTATGAGTTAAGTTACCAGATGACAATGAAGATAGGAGTTCCAATTTCAACTTCAATTTTAATTGCCCCAGGATAGAGAACTTTCAAATTGTCTAAGGTTGGGAATACCATCATGCATGAGAACTGGTTTATCATGGAATACAACAGAGAGAAAACAGCTTCAATGGAATGAAACTTTAACCACTACAATTTTACATGCAGCCATGAAGGAATAACGCAATTGGCAAATACTGGGACCTGGGAAGAGGGAATGGCTTAGAGAAAACAGTACCTCCAGTAGTCTGGAGGAACCTTAATGCATTAGAGTCTTGGGATGGCCTGAGAAGTAAAATGCTGTTTAAAGTGAATTAGTTGGGCACCAAAGCCAAATATGGCTTTCAGCCTTGGTTCTTAGGACGAAATGAACCCAAAGGCATGAGAAAAGGTACTGATCAAAATATTCCTTAGGGTGTTTTAACAATACTATTTAATAGAGGCTATATGTGAATAAAAAGGAATATCTACAGTTCATGCTACCTACATAATTAATAAAGCCTTCCTGGATCTGGAAATTAAATAATTATTTGAATCCAGCTTTATTAAATAATAGAAATTCAGTTCATTGGTAATGAAAATAATCATAAGTCATTGGAAGAAGATGAGAGATCTGACCTTTTAATTAAAGATCAGCAGTCTCCAACAACAGTGTACTAAAATCATAAAGGCAACATGACCTTTAAATATCTTCACTAAAGATGTAAATGGGTGTGTGTGTGTGTGTGTGTGTGTGTGTGTGTGTGAGAGAGAGAGAGAGAGAGAGAGAGAGAGAAAGAGAGAATCAAATGTACTTTCCTGTAGCATTTAGACTGAAGATGCACTGATCCCAAGAAATGTGAAAAATATCAGCATAATTCTCAATAATGTTACGGTAAAAAAAGGAAAATCTATTTTCATTTACTACTATGTACAAAATATTCCATCCTTAATGCTCAATTATTTACATCATTCTAACCTTTTAATCACTGGGAAATTATTTTTAGTACAAAATGTCCACCCAGTGTTCTAACGTTCATTTGCTTTTGCTCTTTTTAAATTTCCATGTAAAGCAAGTTGAAAATCAAGTGGCTATCTTAGTTGCAGTTCATTTGGGAGTAAGAGGCAAGGTGAAAGGGAAATTAAGTTAGCTAACACAAAAAAGGGTGATGGAATGCATTGGAAAAAAATACAATGATATGTCATAGATCCTAGGTTAGGGAGTGTAGGCAAGTTTCATGAGGACCTGAAATCAGGAACAAAGACCAAAGACACCTAAGCTTTCCATCTGTTCCCCTACAGGGTGGAGGGCCAGGGGGGTAAATGATATCATGCTATCTGTTTCTTAATCTGTGTCTTCTCTCTCTCTTTCCCTTCCTCCCTCCCTCCCTCTCCTCTTTTCTCTCCCCTTCCCTCCCTCCCTCTCTCCCTTATCCCTCTTTTCTGCTCTCCCTCCCTTTCTCCAGGCTTTTTGTGTATCATTTGCATATAAACAAAGCCCTCCCCCAGCCAGGCACCTTAGAGCACACCTGTAATCCCAGTGGGTGGGAGGCATGAAGATCCTGAGTTCAAAGCCAGCCTCAGCAATGGCGAGGCACTAAACAACTCAGTGAGACCCTGTCTCTAAATAAAATACAAAATAGGGTTGGGGATGTGGCTCAGTGGTTGAGTGCCCCTGAGTTTAATCTCTGGTACCTAAATAAATAAATAAATAAATACAGCCTGGTTAGTCACATATGATGTAATATACATAAAAATACATAAAATGTATATTACTTAACCTGCCTCTACTATGTACTCCTTACCAGATATCATGTGGTGTGTCAGCATAGTCCACACACCATTCTATAAAATGTGCTCTCCCAGACGTGGAGAGCTATGGCTCAGTTTATATTATTCCTGGACTTAACTGGTTTGGCAAGAACTGGGCACCTGAACCAAGGGATGCATTATAATATTCAATGTTACAGTTACAAAGTATAAGCATAGTTCCTAGAAGGAAATAATCTCTCCAAAAGTGACCTTATCCTGTTATCTGGAGCCAAGCTCATTTAAGTAAAAAGTGTGCATTTTACTCCACAATATGACACAAGATAATGCCAGTCACAGAGCTAAATTATACACTATAAGATGATTTTTCAGAATTCCAAAGGAAAAAAAATATCTGTATTGCACAGATGAAAACTTCAAGATGTTTTCAATGTTCACTAGAAGGGAAAAGTGGCACCTGCTTCACTTGGTGGCATTGCACTTATCTAGCACCTTTCTCAGAGAGACCAGAGGTGTGATTCAGGTATCATTTAATTAATCCTTAAAATAACTGTCTCTAAATCAAAAGAAACAGCACCCAGATTCCTAATTTTAAAGACAGAAATCATACCTGGCATTCTATTTAAATTATACTAATAATCCAATTACTGTCATCAGGTCTGTTTAAGAAATCTGTTTTCTGGCTTGGTCAAGGAATGTGGTTCATCTAAGATTCCACTTTATGATTACCATTCTGCATGAGACAACTTTCAATGAATGAAAAGATAAAATATATTCTCTTCTGAAACAAAACTGAATAGAGCTTGAACTTTGTTTTGATGATTCAGAAGGAACTCCATGAAGTCACAGGGTATCAGGGCTCATGTTATGATCATCATTTTTCTTTGTATAGTGACTGTGGAAAGGGACCAGTTAATAGAGAGTTATTAGCGATAGGAGGCCAGGTAAATCGGCTTTTACTTATACAATGAAATATGGCCACTGAGATGTTATATATGTATTTTTAACTTGTTTTGTAGGAGGCTGCATTCTTTGGGATTTTGTTCCAAACTAGATAGTGAACAACAATTCAGAAATCTCCAGAGGTTAAAGAACAAAAGGCTATAAAGAAAAATGCGTGCCTTGTAAGCAGTGTTCCCAGTAATTTGTTTAAGTTGTGATCAGACAGCCATGCTAGATCAGCAACAAACTATGAAGACTGAGCAAACATATAGAGAGATCACTGCTGAAATCCAATAAAACTTTCAGCAAAGTTGTCATCCAATGCACATAAAATGGCCTACATAATTATTACCATGCTACATGCAAACTCCTATGTATTTAAACATATATTTACTGTTACTAATTGTGTGCTAAATGTTATGGATATAAAGATAAATAAAACAACATCCTGGTCCTCTAGGAGGTGAAAATTCAGAGGGAGAAGGTAAACTGATCAAATAATTTAGGAATACCCTATTGCAAATATGCATGTAATGTTTTGAGGCTCCAACCCAGTCTCAGGGATACAGAGTAGAAGGTAAGGTAATCACTCTGTAGTAGATGATACATGACTTAATTCTTAATGGAGACGTTAAAGTGCATTAGGAAAAGGATGGAGTACCATCCATACAAATAGTTTACATAAGCAAAGACACAATGTCAGCAACAACATTGTAGAATGTGTGCAAGGAAAAGGCAAGCAACTCATCACTGCTGGGGAATAAAATGTGAGTCAGGGTTAAGGCTGAAAATTAGGAAGAGCCAGATTCAGAGAGAACTTAAAAGCAGAGAGTGGTCGTGATATTTTCATACCTTTACATTTGTAAAATTATCTCTTTTACATGATTACAGACATGTTATACTGGCCTTATTTAAGCATCATCTTCATTACACAAACTAACAGGAATTCAGGCCTCCGGTTTTATGCCCTGTCATATGAAGTTACCCTGCAACCAATTGTACCTCTCTGCCTTGATCCAGAACAGAATTTCCCTGTGTTTCACTCAATTACAGCCAAAGTGCCTTTCTTCTTTTATGCCTCAGCAGCAAACTTCAAGGGCCTCAGTGAAATAATCAGGAAGCAGAATGTCTGAATGTAACTGATATTACAAACCATAACATTTCAAATTGTGGTCTGAAATTTGTAATGATAAAATGATCACAATTTTTGGAAGCATAAATATTTAAGAATCCTGGAACAAATGAATGGGATAGAATGAGACCAGTATTAATAAAGTAGGGACAGCCGGGCATGGTGGTGCATATCTGTAATCCCAGTGGTTCAGGAGGCTGAGGCAGGAGGATGGTGAGTTCAAAGCCAGCCTCAGCAACTGTCAAGGTGCTAAGCAACTCAGTGAGACCAGGTCTCTAAATAAAATACAAAATAGGACTGGGGATGTGGCTTAGTGGTCGAGTTCCCCTGAGTTCAATCTCATATTGCCACCGAGTCATATACTTTTTATTTTTTGAGTCAGCATCTTGGTACTCCCCACAAAAAATAAAGTAGGGGCAAAAATAACAGGAATAACAGACAGCTCTGATAACGAAATTTACTGAGCTCATATAACAAGTCTGTTAGGGTATTGACAAACACTATCTCATTCAATTCTATGAGGTAGGTATAGTCTCCATTTCACAGAAATGGAAAATAAAGCCCTGAAAGTTTATTTAACTCATTGAAGGTTTGAATATTAATATATAGAAAGAATAAAGTCCAAGCCTTCTTTTTACATCTTTATTTTATTTTTATGTGGTGCTGAGGATCGAACCTAGTGCCCCACACATGTCAGGCGAGCACGCTACCACTTGAACCACATCCTCTGCCCCAGACCAAGCCTTCTTACACCAAAGCTGAAGCACTCTAAAACATAACACTCCACCAACTGAAAGGAGAGAGGTAACTATAGAACTGATTCATTCTTTGACCCACACCCTTAAATATAAAGGAGCTACCATCAAGGACATCAAGGGAGGGATGATTAATTCTTTCAGGAACAAATGAAAAGTTTCTCAAGGATCCAAATATCCTCAAAAAAGAAACACAATATACTTCATTCTATCACTAAAGACTTAACCTTCATGGCATTTAGAGACACACAAATATGAATTTGAATACCAACTCCCCTTCAAAAGGGCTATGAAACTTTAACCATCCTGAGACAAGATTTCATTATCTGTAACTTGCATGCTATAATAGCAAACTTATGTTTCGGGTATATCATGAGATATGTATTAGAACATACAGAAAAGGATATCCAATCATGTTCTCTCTCAGTACTATTGATTCCCTCACCCTTTTGTTTTTCAAATATTAAATTAAGATAATTGAAATGCCCATTTACTTTTTTTCTGACATTTGAGAGTTAACATCAATGGAAAACATGTGAATGTCATGATAGGTTCTTTCATTTATTTATGTGTTCATTTATTCATTTGTTTATTATATTGGGGATTGAACTCAGGAGCATGTTGCCACTGAGTCATATACTTTTTATTTTTTGAGTCAGAATCTTGGTAAGCTTCCTGAGTCATTGGGATAACAGGCTTGTACCACCACACACAGCTCTTGACAGATTCTTGCTATACTCTTATCTTCCAATGGGTCATTGTATTAAAGCCTTGTTCCCCTGGGTGACATTATTAGGAGGCAACTTTAGAAGATGAGTTCTAAGAGGAGATAATTAGGTCTTTTAGGTCTTGTGAGTGAATCTTCAAAGGGGATTGTGTCACCCCAGTCTCTTCCTCTTCTCTGACTTTGCTTCCTGAATGATGAGATGATAAGTTTTCCTCCACCACATATTCATATTAAAATGAGCTGCCTTTTCAAAGCCCCAAAGCAACCAGGAGCCACTCAATCATGAACTTGAACCTCCAAAATAGGGAGACAAAACAAACCTTTCCTCCTTATAAGTTAGTTGAAGGTTTTTTGTTATAGTGACAGAAAGCTCAATAATACAATTCTTTTACATGATAACTTATTTCCAACTTGGACTGAATCTTCAGAGTCAATTGGCAATGCTTTTATTTTTCAACAGCTCAGTGCACTTCAGGATGTTCTCAAGGTAAATATACCAAAGATATTTTAATTTTCCTCAAAGCCCCATGGTAAACTTTAGCAAATAACCTCTTCTATCCATTTCTCTGAGGGATGAAAAGGCCATTTCAAATTCTTTCAACCCCATATGATATAAGTTCAAAAGTTCCCCATATTTTACCATTATTTCCTTTCATTATCACTTCTTGTTTCAAAGGAAGAATGGTTCTAAGACTAATCTCTGAATCTCCTCTGTCCCTCGCAGCTCTTTTAGCCTCTTTCAATATCTTACTCCATCAGTTCTGGCCTTCTTCCTCTTGCATATTCAGTCTTTTTTTCTTTATATTGATTCTTTCTCTTTGGTTTATAAATCCATTCAAATCTTACTTTAATTAAAATATTCCCGAATTCAGAAAAGTATAAAAGTATATGGGCTATTTATCAAGGCTGTGAAGCCTCTTATGAAAAATCCTCCCCTTTAAAAGCCATTCTATATGTCTCATTCTGTTCACTCCACATCATTGTCGATGGAGTAGTTTACAATCAGCTCTACCTCTTCGTGTCCAATTTTAGTACACTATTCAATTTATTCTTATATGGTTTCTACCATAACCTCCCCACAGACACTGCTCTGACCAGACTACAAATAAATGTCCTCTTTAACACCACCTTCAATACCATTCCCAGTTCCAATTTTATTCAACTTCATACCACATTGAAGAGCTTGTTCCTTATGGCAATGTAAAGTTGTCTCCATTGGCTTCTGTGATATTTATTAATTCACTTCATAAGTATTTCTGCAGCAACTGCTATGCTGCAACAAAGTAATGAATAAAGCAAAGCTCCTGATCTCAAGGAAAATATGGACAAGAGAGTATATTAATTTATCTCATCATCAATTTTTTTGGTTGATCTTGCTTGATATCCTTCATGAGCTTTTCTCCCTTCTCCTATTTTCTGGATAAGGAGTTCTATAAGAAAGTGTTCTTGGTCTTCTAATACTAGACTCTTGCACCTAGTGATGCCACAAATTCTCTAGATCTTTTAATCACATACATGACAATATTTCCCAAATCCATATTTTTTACTCTGACTCTCCTCTTAATAATTACACCACATACATTCCCAGCTGCTGCTTTGAAATTTGCATCTGAATGTTCAAGTAACAAGATCAACATGTTACAACCTGATCCCTTTATGTATCTTCTCTAGCAAAATGTTCCAGTAATCACAACTTTATGAGCTGTCAGAATTCACATCATGGTATCACCTTTAAAGCCTCCCTCCCCTTCACCTATCACTTCTCATAGATTGCTAAAGTTCTATAGATCTTCTTCCCCCAATTTTTATTTGTCAAACTTTTCCATATTATCTGCTAGTAGGCTGGTTTAAAACATCTTCACAAATCACCTAAATAGTTATAGTAGCTTCTTGACTATTTTCCATCCATGTTTCCTTCTCTTTGACCCAATTTTCTTAGTCTCATCATATGTGACTTCTCAAATTACAGTCCCTCTCATCAAAACTATGGATGGATTCTGGTGGTTCCTTAAAGAATAAAATGTAAGCTATTCTTCCTAATAATTAAAGTTCCTTGAATTTTTTTATACATTTATTTTATGTATTTGTTTTTATGTGGTGCTGAAGATTGAACCCAGTGCTTCACACATGCTAGGCAACTGTTCTACCACTGAGCCACAACCCCAGCCCCAAGTTCCTTGAATTAATATTCTATAGCACACTTTTCATATAGTCTGCAGTCTAGCCACATGAAATACCCACTGTTCTTGAGGTATGTCCTATGCTTTTCTTTTAGTACATATTGATTTTACTACTCAATCTTCTCAGAATGACATTTTCTAGCAGCAGTATTTTCTGGGTAATAAACTTTCCAGTGTCAATTCAATCCAAATCTAAACATGACTTGAGAATAACCCACTTCTCACATACTTCTATTATGTTTTCCTTGGGTTTTATTTGCAGAATGTTTTATATTCTTGTCTCTGAGCTTTCTTAGACCCTTTCATTTAAATAAGTTGTTAAATTCTTAATGATGAGACCATAACCATGTAACCATTATATCTGCTTAATCTAACCCAGTTGGTAATTTTTATGCATTAGATGCTTAGTAACTTTTGGGTTGAACTGAAGTGACCTGTAAAATACTTGGCAGAAAAATCATCATTATAGGAATGCTTTAAATATAAAGTGATCAAATTATATCCTAGTTAATTAAAGAAGGCAGGTAGAAAGAAGCAGGGTATTGAGAATTTGAAAGAGAAGTGAACTATAAGGGGTAAAAGGAAAAGACAGGGAAGGCTGAAGCTTCCCAGAAAAACTTGGCAGACTGCAGTTTTGTCATCCCTTCCCTGAGTTCAGCTTATCTTCAATTCAACAGAGAAAAAAAGAAAGTGATGTCCCAAGTTTGCCTGCCATCCCAAATGGGCTAACACATATATATCTTAGACTGATAATTTAGGCTCAACTTGAAACACCATCCCTTGATTTTTTATGAATTTATTTATGAATGCTGAATGTAATTTATGCTGCTTACCACCAAGGTGCATTGTTAAGATACAGTCATCATTATAATGTATCTGTAATTCTTTTGAAACATGATCCATAATGCTATTTGTATATGTAAATCATACTTACAGAGTCATATTCCTGAAGTACCCTGTGAAGTTCAAATTTACAGAAATTGAATCATACTTTAACTTCACCTACCTTTATCATAGCACCATCCCTTCCATATTCAAAAATTACTATATGCTGTAGGATTTAAGACAGTACAACCATATTATGTGCCAAAGAGAAAAGGGCCCTTCTCAGTTCAGATAAAATTATATGCTGCAATCATCTTCCAACTTACAGGTTAGAAAATGTTTTGTGATTCTCCTTTGCCGCCTATCACATTATCAGAACCCCAGAACAGAAAAAAAAAATCAAGAATATGTTAAATTACTGATAAACAACTGTTAAGTTTGGACTGAGCTCAAGGAATCCAAATGGCACCCTTACAGATATTCACATACAACCATGTAGCAAAGATTCATCCAGTACCTAATATAAGCCTGGAACTATACTACAGAATGGAGGTAGTGAGTAGATGTGTCAATTGCCCTCATGAACTTAGTTACCTGTAAATAAAATATCTCCTGTAATTAAATCAAATGTACAAATACTTTTTTAAAAATAGAATTTATTTTCACGAATACATAGAAACAGAAAAGTGTTATATATTGATAGGTTACCATGTGATGTTTTGATATAGGCATACACTGTAAAATCAAAGAATCTTATCTATCTCCTCAAACATTTATCATTTCTTTATGGTTCAAACTTTCAAAATCCTTTCTTCTAGGTTTTGAAATATATAGTACATAATTGTTATTCATAGTCACCATACATTGCAGTAGTACCTCAGAGTTTCTTGCTCCTGTCTAACTGCAACTTAGTACCTATTGATCAACCTTTCCCCATTCCCCAACTCACTGCTTCCAGCTTTTGATAACCATCATACTACTCTCAACTTCTATGAGAAAAATATTTTTAGATATTTGAATATGAGTGGCCATGTGATGCTTGTCTTTTTCTGGTTTATTTTACTTAAAATAATGATCTCCAGTTCCATATGTATTGTCATGTAGATGAACATATCCTTAATGTCCTTATCATATTTTTCATCAAATAATTATTCATTTGTTTAGCATTAACTGAATACTCTATGTGCTAAGCACTGAAACAGGAGACACTTGAATTTAGGAAGGGAGACAAAATAAAAAACTCAATCTCTTTCAATGTCTATTCAACATTCAAGCTTCTTTCTTCTCAAGTCAACTTCAATTATTTCTACTTCAACACCCAGACATGGAAAACTAGATTCTTCCTTCATAGAAAATATGTGAAAGCTCTTAAGTTGTCCAAATTATCTGTCACATGACATTGAAACTTTTAAGTAGATCTTCTGCTGACTGACTTGTTTGGTTGGCTCTGTTTCCTGGTTTCTAACTGGTTGACCAATGTTTCACCATCTGCTTTCTTTTATTCTTCTAACTCCTGATAATAACCTAAAACCCAATTTTCCCAGACTATGACACTGCTATTTTAGGAAATGCCACAAGTAAGAAATTCAGGCAGCTTCCTACTTACAGTGGTCCAAAGAAGTTATAAGAACTTAAATATCCATAAATATATCTTAAGCTCATTTTCCCAGCACTATTCTCTTTTGTATAAAGCTTCCATGAACTTAGACATTTTAAAGCTATAACTCAAAGGCAAGAACATAATCTGTGGAAGTTTACTTATAAGCCACCTTGCAAAAGTAAGGCTCTCTTGCACAAATATGTTAATCAGTTTAAGCCTGGGTTAATTTTATAAATTTTTCTAGAGTATTAGCCTATTAGAACAATGTATGCAAGGATTTGAGGATATATTAGAAACTTGTATATGATAATCTTGTCACATTCCTTCACGTAAAATTTAAGATAATCCTCTAGGAAGAAGTAATCATAGGAATACTATGACTACTAAGGACATATAAAAACTCATCAGAAGCAAAGGTAAATACAACCCTCACAGTGCTATCTAAAGTTACTGCCAAGATCTTTTGGAAATCAATTGGATTCCAGAGTGACTCTACTTTAGAGTTTCTCTGAATACTTAGGATAGAGAGTTTGGGGACTGGAGTTTTCTTTTCAGTAAAAAGGACATTCAACTGTAGAGAAGCTAAAACCTACCATAATGCATCTTAGGATGTAAGCATTGCCACAGTAACTCATCAGAATGGACATAAAAATCATGGCATGAAGTCCTTAAGCCACAGAGGAAATATACAGGAAATCCTAGTATATCAAAAGTACCAATGGAAGACTTCAGTAAAATAGGAAGACAAGAACCTGTAGGTAGTTCCCAGTTTGGAGGTAGTCTCCCTGATTATTATCATTTTAGTAAGACTACTAATATATTTGATCCTAGAAAAGAATACAAGCAGGGCTGCGTTTGTAGCTCAGTGGTAGAGTGCTTGCATAGCATGTGTGAGGCACTGGGTTTGATCCTCAGCACCATATAAAATAAATAAATAAAATAAAATTATTGTGTCTATCTACAACTAAAAAATTTAAAAAGAACACAAGCTCTGCTGTGTTCTTAATGTATCCCCCAAAACTTATATGTTGAAACTGAATCATCAAAGTATTAAGAGGTAGGGGCCTTTAGGAAGTGATTAAGTCATAAGGGAAGGATTAGCAACATTTTAAAAGAACTGGAAAGACTCCTTTTGCCCATATGTCCCTTTCTCTGTGTAAAGAGATAGACCTCACCTACTCCAGAAGACATAGCTTTCAAGATGCAATCTTAGAAGGACAGAGTGTGCCATCACCAGATTCTGAAACTGATGGCACCTTGATCTTGGAATTCCCAGTCCACAGATCCTAACAGATAAAGTCATATTGTTCATAAGCCATTCAATTTCTTGTATTTTGTTACAGTAGTACAAACAGACTCTGAAAAGGCCACTCAACTAACTCAAATATCTTGGTGGGAATGTGTCCCCACAAAGACTATGAAAACCATAAACCAACAAGCCATTTTGTTGCTGAGGCTAAAAAATGCAAAAATATGCCCAATGGCTATAATCAACAAGTTCTTTGCCTTTTCTTCAGCAAGTTCAGAATCTGAAATATTGACAAGAGAAACCATGGGGGAAAAGGCTACAGTAGGGAAAAGAAAGAAACGATTTTTGTTCCCAAGTCTCTGCTTGCCAGACTTTATCAACCTAACCCCAAAGTCAAAGAATGCATTTACACACACTTTCCCACATTTGTTTTCCCTCCCCAATCTCCCAGAGGCTCTTCAGTCTCAAACTGGAGATAATCTTCAGATCAATGAGGGCTGATGTCAAACTCTTACTAAGCCATGTTTTCCCAGCTGGGGGTAAATTCCGCTTGCCTGGATGTAAAACTTCCTAATTAGAAATGTCAAGTCTGTTTAAATAGCAAAGAAGAAGCTAGGGGTGGGAAGCCTGAAGTTATCAAAATTCTTAAATTAACTCTTCCTTCGCTCCTAATTTCAAGGCTTTGCATTCTGAAACCCAAAGAGTTAAATATTATGTTGTTATTTATTTGTACTTGTTGTAGATAGAGAAATGTAGGAATATAGAGTGATACATAAAGAGAGTAGTAGCTAGGGAACCTCTTAAATAACTGACTTTTGAGTAGCTGCAGAAGATAGTGGAAAATCCTCTGTCCCCAAATACTGTTATTCCAGGATTTAATGCATTGACTAGAAATCTCCCATTTTCTTAGTTTTTTATCTCATGGCATGGAAAGCCCATCAAAAAGGTTAAACAGTGCCTCCAAATAGGAAGTACTGTCGTTATCTGCCATTAACACCTTGATTCAAATGTGTTTATCATTCTGTCCAAGGAAGGTATGGAAGAAATGAATGAGAGGTGTTAAAAATACCACCTAGTTCTTGGGGTGGATGGAAATATTAAAGAGCAGACAGAATGACACATTTTGATCAAATAACCATTCATAAAGGGCTGAGTGTCTGGAGCTAGCAACTTGCCTGTTAGCTTTTATCTTTCTCAGAATGGGTGACAAGGAGCTGGAGGCATTTTACAAATTAAGAAGGTGGGGAAATTCCCTTCTCCCCATGCATCTCACTTCTCAAAGTGGTTTTGAGCCCATGTCAGAGTATAATATTTTTATAGGTTCAATTATCAACTGGCTTTTACCATCTAAATTGCTTGTTCATGGGGCATTAGAAATAACAGGTCAAGCTAAAACTGTTGTGTTGTTTTCCCAGAAAAAAATAAATAAATCAAGTTTTTCTCTTATGTTCTTATTTTTTTCAAAAATAAAGTAGTTTGCCAGGTAGCATATTCAGGTTCTAATTGGGAGCTTGGTAACATTTACCTTATTTATCCCTGTCCCTAGTGCCAGTCTCAAGCAGATTTCCTGCTGAGGCATGCATCCCAAGCAGAAAGGGAGGCCACCAGCCATAGTAAAACTTTATCTTATCCCAGATCCACTCAGAAATATGGAAACCTATAAAAGTCTTAGTGTATGACAGGAACCTCATATACTATGGCTTTGCTTTAATGGAGCATATTCAGCAGCTTCCTCAAATAATAAAATAACTTTTGAAGAAGAGGTATGCTACCAGAAACAAAAGCCTAATTGTCTTTTTCCTTTAATGTGACTGTCTCAACACTGTTCCTGAATCCGGCTTCTATCTTTGAAATGTGATCAGGAGAATTAGGAGTTCAAGTGAAATTGTTAGTACTAGTGGTTCATCTCAAGTAGGGAGCATGGATTTTGCTACAGTTGGGACAAAGGACATTCACCATGGTAAGAGAAAGGTAAAAGTTACACATCAAGCTAAATATTGGGAATTTGGTTGTTTTCTGTTGAGTTTATTATTGTTGTTATTGTTATTATTATTATTATTATTATTATTATTATTATTATTATTATTCTATACACTGCTATTGGCTCTGAGTTGTAAGATTTGACTTCTCTGGATGAACCAAGAGAAATCACAGAGAGACCCTGTAGCTATTCTTCTCAACCTAGTGATACAGTCTGGGAACAGACTTCACAAATATCAGAATATGTTTCTAGAGATTTCATATATAAATATCATGAAGAAGCCAGTGTTATAGCCTAAGAATTACTCCTAGAAGCTGTAAGTGGATTATATATTGACCTACATTTTGTAGTTAGGCCATGAGATTCCTAATTACATGGTCACAGGAACATATGAAATAAAAGTCATGTACTTCATTCCAATATCCAGAAATATTTTACATATAGACTAAAAGGAATAAATTATGCACTAGCTGTTGCTATTATGTGGCTTTTCATAATCACCCACGGAGGACTTTTCTTCTTTTTTTTTTCCTGAGGAGTTTTTGGATACACAAAAGTCAGTGGGAAAAAAAATGCCTGTAATCAACAGGCAGCAGAGGCCAGGAACTTAAGTGTGATTGAGGGCTCAGAATGTAGGCTTCATTGGACCCCAGAGCTGGAGTCCGGTCTTTGGCAACAATACTGATTGCTGAGAATAAAATTCATGTCTCTTAGAGGAATTTAGTCCCTACCTGTATTCAGCTGCGGGAGATACTTGTGGAGAAAAAAATGTGAAGCAAGCCTGTCTACAACAGCTACCTTAGCCCATCTTCATCAAAGAAAAAGTGACTTTGCTCACTTCGAGGTGACAGAGCTCTGCAAATGACTATGCCCAAGGCTGGGTTTGTGATAACACAGCTGCTATTGCTGAGTTGATTTATTCCAATATTTGGCCAGCTTCTGGCCAGGAAACAAATGGCCTATCTTAGATGTACTTAACTTCACCTAAGCCCTCCTAGAAGCAGAAGGCCAAGGAAGGTAAGGTTCTTAGCCAAGGTCAGACAGTTTGCTTTTTACAATCAAGAACTGAATATTTGAATTAATGAGAATTTTAGTTAGTTTTCATCACTCATTTTGCTATGTGACATACAATACTGATTATTCTAGCATTCCCTCATACTAGGCTAAAAAGAAATATACCTAAAAGCATCTTTTATTGTCCCACACTTGTCAAAGTAAACTAGTATATCAAATATCTATCAAATGTATAACCCTATGCTTGGATTGAGCTGATGTCCTATGATTAGAATTACAAAAATTTGGGATATTATTCTCTTATAAATTATTTACGTTAAAAATCTTCATGAAGGGATTGGGGTCGTGGCTTAGTGGTAGAGCACTTGCCTAGCACATCTGAGGCATTGGGTTCAAACTTCAGCAACACATAAAATAAATAAATAAATAAATAAAGGTATTTTTATCTACAACTAAAAATTATTTTTAAAAATCTTCACGAGGCTTTTTAGTGATAAACTTCCTCAAGTAGACAAATAGATATTTTACTTATATTTAGATATGTACAGATCACTGAAAATCATTGGAAATTGTAAATAGGGAAGCATTTGAGAGAGAGGTAAATACATACTGTGTTTTATTCTATTATATTCTGCACACCTGTACTGTCAACGTGATAGTTTTGTCCTCTTGAAACATTTAGCTTTAGGCTGAGGGGCATTGTCAGCTGCATTTAGTCTCTAGAAGTTAAAAAGAGTCTCTTTTCAACTTTAGTTTACCTTCTGCTGATGACCTATGGGCTGAGTGAAGCATGTGGGGTGGGAATTGCTCACCACAGGATGTGGTAATGCAATTTCCAATGACATTTTGTGCATTTCTAGAAAACCTGCATTGTGCTCTCTTCTCACTCTCCACAACTCATATGATTTTTTCTACTAGAATATGAACATTTCTTTGTAACTTTGTATTTTGCATCATGAGAGGGTTACAAAGGGATTGGAAGGATCATTTGAAAACCACAGGCAAGTGAGATCTGTTAGAAGACTGTACATAGGGCTGGGGTTGTGGCTCAGTGAAAGAGCACTTACCTTGCACCTGTGAGGCACTGGGTTCAATCCTCAGCACCACATAAAAATAAATAAACAAAATAAAGGTATAGTGTCCATCTACAACTAAAAAAAATTATAAAAAGAAGAATGTGTATAAGGCCTCTGCTTTAGGTTCTCAGGCTCACAATGAATGAGCAACAGCAATATCACTAGCTATGGTACACATGAGAGGAACAGAATTCTGCAATTAGTAGTGTTTATCTTTGGTTCTACCTCCTATATTCAGATGTTCCACTATGGCCAATCCTACGGGATCTTGTTCTCACCAGAGCATTGGTTTATACTGGTTGAAAAGTATACTCCTCTAAACACTATTTTGCATTTTAATAGGAAATGAACAAATGAATCTCTAATAGTGAAATGTTAGTGAATATGATAAAGTAAATATAAGTCTTCATACCTTTATTCCACTAGGCTGAAACCTTCTCTATGTACAATAGGAGTGTACAGTACAATGCTTTGACTGGAATTCATGATGTCAATAAACAGCTTACAGATGCAATCTCTTGCTTACATGTGGATAATATTGTAAGGAAGACTAAGATTTTAAACATAAAATCATTACCCAAAGCATTTATATTCTTCTGTATATTTATATACTATTGTATATAAAGTTATAAAGTAAAGATTCTATCCTCTACCTTAATTTCTCAGTATCACATGGAGTTCTTGTTACGATGCTGACTGCTTTATTAAAAATTAGAACAATAAAATGATAGGTGAGCTCTGTCACCAGAAAGTCTGATTTGGGACATTTGTAGTAGGGTCCAAGAACTTGGATTTCTAAGCAAGTTCTCAGGTAATTCTGATGCTGCCAATACAGGTACCACACTTAGAGAATCACTGCTCTACCTTAATGTAATGCAACTCTCTCTAAGAAAGATAACATATGATGGCATTTCCACCCTACTGTAAGGAAGCTTATCAACCAATTTTCCTGATCAGATAGACACAGAGCAATGCACAAATATTTGGTGGTTGGCAAAAAATAAAAGGAAAGTAGATGGTATCATAGGGAATAGAGAATAGATGATAGACTTCAGTGCTATAATTTAACAGCTTTATTGATACATAAGTCATATATAAGGTAAAATATTTTAATATATACAATATGATGAGTAGGGACATAGACAAACAATACTAATACCATTACCACAATCAAGGTAACAGAAATATCCCATACTCCCAATGTATCCTTATGTTATAATTTAGATATGCGGTGTCACCCAAAAGTTCATGTATGAGACAATGGAAGAAAGTTCAGAAGTGAAATGATTGGTTTATGAGGGCCTTAATCTAATCATTGCATTAATCCCCTGATAGTGTGGTAACTGTAGATGGATAGAAGGCAGCTGGAGGAGGTGAGTCACTGAGGGCATGACTACAAGGCTTATATTTTATTCATGATGAAGGGAGCTCTCTCTTTGCTTCCTGGTGTGATTTCCTGAGTCACATTCCTCTGCTATACTCTTCCACCATGATATTCTGTCTCACCTTGAGCTTCAAGTAATGGAGCCAGCTCTCTACAGACTGAGACCTCTGAAACTGTGATTGCCAAATAAGCTTTTTCTCCTTAAATTTGTTCTTGTCAGGTCTTTTAGTCATGGCAATGAAAAGATGAATAAAACACCTGGTGCCCATTTTTAATTTTGTTTGTGTGTGTGTGTGTGTGTGTGTGTGTACTGGAAATTGAACCCAGGACATCACACATACAAAGCATGTATTACGTCACTGAGATATAACCCTAGCACCTCCCTTGTTTTTCTATTTTGTGTAGTAAAAACATTTAACATGAGATTTAACCTCAACAAATTTTGAAGTGAACTGTACCATATTGTTAACTATCAGCACTATGTTCTATAGCAGATACCTAAAGTTGATTAATCAAGCATAAATGAAATATTATACCCACTGAACAAAAAAATCCCTAATTATCTCCACCCCAAAGCCCTGGAAACAACTATTTCATTCTTTGCTTCTATGAATCTGATTAATTTAGCAATGTAAGTGATATCATGATATCATGTCCTTTTAAGTTCATTTTAATTAATATAAAACATTAAAATTGTACATGATGAAGTAATATGATACTGTGATACATGTATATTTATGTAATGTTTAAATCAGGCTGAACATATCTGTCTCTTCGAATATAATTTCTTTATGGCGAAAACTTTCAAAATCTTTTTAGTTTTTTGACAGTATTAGATTATTGTTATCTATAGTCACTATACTGTGAAATACATTAACATAATTTTTTGTTCCTACCTGAGAACCTATTGATCAATCCCCTCCCAACTCTCCTTCCCAATTACTTTCCTCATTTTATGATTGGATTATTTCACTTAGTATAATGTTCTCTACACATTTATGTCACTGCCAATGTTAGGATTTTCTACTTTTTAATGCTGAATAATATTCCGTTGTGTGTATGTGTGTGTGTGTGTGTATGTGTGTGTGTGTATGTATGTGTGTGTATATATATATATATATATATATATATATATATATATATATATATATCACATTTTCTTTATCTATTCATCTATAATTGGAGACTTGGCTTGTTTCCATATCCTGACTATTGTAAATAACACTGAAATGAACATGACAGTACAGAACTGGTAATGTAGTTCAGTGATAAAGTGATTACCTGGCATGCACAAGTCTCTGAGTTTAATTTCAACTGGTGTAAAAAGAAAAAAATCAGAGATGTAGATCTATCTCTTTGACATTCTGATTTAAGTTCTTTTGTATCACCTGGAGGTGATGTAGGATTGCTGAAACACATGGAAGCTCTATTTTAATTTTTTAACCACTATAGCTGCTGTACCACTTAACATTACCACCAACAGTGTCAAAGGACTCCAGTTTCTTTGCAACCTGAAAAAAATGTTTTATCTTTTTTTTGTTTTTGATAATAGCTACCTAACAGGTTTGAGATATATCTCATGCTATTCTTGATTTGAATTAATCTGATAATGATGTTGAGCATCTTTTCATATACCTGTTGACCATTATATGACTTTGGAGAAATATATGTTCAGTTTAATTGTGTTGTTGCCTTCTTTTTCTTTGCAGTTGAGCTGTGGGAGTTCCTAATATAGTTTGTAAATTAACCCCTTATCAGATATATGGTTTGAAAATATTTTTATAATTCCTTGTGTTGTCTTTTCATTCTATTTTTTCCTTTGTACACAGTAGTACTTCAGTTCAATGAAGTCCCACTTGTCTATTTTTGCTTTACTTACCTGTGCTTTTGGTATTAGTTCCAAAGACAATTGCCAAGACCAATGTCAAGAAATGGTTTTCCTAGGTTTTCTTCTATGACTTTTACAGTTTCAGATCGTACATTTAAGTCTTTAATTTATTTTGAGTCGATTATTTCTGTATGGTATAGGATAGGAATCCTACTTTTTTTTTTCTATGTGGATATCCAGTTTTCTTAGTATTATTTGTTGAAAACATTGTTTTCTCCCATTGTATGTTCTTGGCACTTCTCTTTAAAAGAATTGGTCGTAAATGCAAAGATATATTTCTATGCTCTCTATTCTGTTCCATTGATCCATATGTCTTGTCTTTATGGGTTTTTTTATATTATTTTTTAGTTTTCGGCGGACACAACATCTTTGTTTGTATGTGGTGCTGAGGATCGAACCCGGGCCGCACACATGCCAGGAGAGCACGCTACCGCTTGAACCACATCCCCAGCCCTTGTCTTTATGTTAATATGATACTGTTTTAATTACTGTAGCCTGATAACATATTTTCAATCGGGAAGTATAATGCCCCAAAGATTGTTCCCCTGTTTCAATATCAGTTTGGTTATTTGAAATCTATTTTAATTGCATATGTACTTTAATATTTTTCCTACACTGTAAAACATGCCAATAAGGATGGCATTGAATATGTGGGTAACTTTAGTGCTATGAACATTTTAATATTAAATCTTCCAATCCACAAATATAGGGTGCTTTTTTGTTCATACTTTCATCAATTTCTTAAATTTATGTTTTGCAAAGTTTTCAGTATACAAGCTTTTTATTTCCTTAGTTTATTCCTATTTTTTCTTTATGAAGTTATTATAATCGGATTGTTTCTTGATTTCTTTTTCAGATAGTTTGTTATTAGTGTATAGAAATGCAACTAAGTTCACTATGATGACTTTGTATCATGTAACTTTACTGTCCATGTTTATCAGTTCTAATAGTTTTTGGTTTAGTCTAAAATGCTTCCTATGTGTTTATACACAGGATCATGTTACCAGCAAAGAGGCAATTTCACTTCTTCCTTTTCCTATTTGAATACCTTTTATTTCTCCTTAATACCTAATGCTGAATGAAGTGGTGAGATTGGGCATTCCTGATCTTAGTGGAACAGCTTTCAGCTTTTCCTCATCTAATGTGATATTCATTGTGGGAGTCTCACATTGACCTCATTATTCTATACCTACCTTTTTGGCTGCTTTTAATCATAAATTGGTGCTGAATTGGTCAAATGATTTTTCTGCATCTGTTGAGATGATCATGTGATTTTTATCCTTAATTCTGTTAATATCTGTTAAACACACTCATTTGTGTAGTTGACTCATCTTTGTATTATTGGGATAAATCTATGTGGTCATGGTGTATTATTCTCTTAATGTTTTGCTGAATTAAGTTTTCTGGTGTTTTGTTGAGGATTTTTTACATTTATTTTCATTAGGGTTATTGGCCCGTAATTTTCCTTTCCTATAGTATGTTTATCTGGCACTGGTTTCAGGGTAAAACTAGTTTCATAAAAGGAATTTGGAAACATTCCCTCCTCTCCAATTGTTTGGAATAGTTTCAGAAGGATTCACATTAGGCCTCATTCATAGGTAAAATTCACCCATAAAGCCATCTGGTTCTGGAATTTTCTTTATTAGAAGTTTTTGAGTACTGTCTGAGTAAAGGTCCTGACTTATTAATCTATTAAGATTTTCTGTTTCCTAATGATTCAATATTGGCAGTTTGTTATGTGTCTAGGAATGTATCCATTTCTTTTAAGTTACCCAGTTGGTTTGCATATATTTGTTCATAATAGTCTGTCATAATCCTTTCCCATTATGAGGCAGAAACTGTTAATCCCCCCCCCCATTTGTTTCTGATTTTATTGAGTCTTCTCTGTTTATTTATTTACTTATATAAAAGTTTTTCAAGTATGTTTACCCTTTGAAAAGACCAACACTGGGTTTTATTGATCTTTTTTTCTATTGGTTTTCTAGTCTCTACTTCATTTATCCCTACTCTGATTTCTGTTATTTCCTCTATTCTCTAAACTTTGCAATAAGTTTGTTCTTCTGATATTTTCAGGGGTAAAGATAGGTTATTTACTTGAGATTTTATTTTTATTATAGTCATTTATTTATATGAACAAAATTCTTAAAACTGCTTTTACTACATCCTGTAGGTTTGGGTTCATTGTGATTTCATTTGTCTCAACATCTTTCTTGATTCTACTTTTAGTTTAGACTTTAAACAATTGATTTTTTGGAAGGTATAGTTTAATTTCTAAATATTTGGGAATTCTCTCATTTCTTTACTGATCTCTAGTTTAGTACCATTGTGTTAGAAAAAGATACCTCTTGTGATTTCAGTCTTCTTAAGTTTGTACAGATGTTTTTGTGACTTAATATATAATCTATCCTGAAAAATGTTCCATGTGTACTTGAGAAGAATGTATATTCAGTTCTTATTGGGATGGAATGTTCTGTATATGTCTGTTAAGTCCATTTGGTGTATAATGGTGCTCAAGTTTGCTTTTTTCTTACTGACATATTTATCTAGGTGGTCTATTTTTTAACTTAGCATATTGACATTTCCTGTTATTATTATGTTTCTGTCTTTTTTCCCTCCATTCCATTAATATTTGCTTTATATATTTAGGGACTCTTATTATGGGTGCATATATAATTTTATGCCTTCCTGATGAAAGTAATTTTTATTACTCATTATGTCCTTTGTTGTTTCTTGTGGCAGTTTCAAATATAATTCTATTTTTCTTATAGTAAACACAGTCACTGTTGCTGTCTTTCAGCTAAATTTGTTGGACCTTTTTCCATCTCTTCACTGTCAAATGTGGGTCCATAAATCTGATATATGCTATGGATAGCATATATTTGGATTTGATTTATTGTTCATTTAACCAGTGTATGTCATTTGATTGATGACCTTAATCCATTTACATTTAAAGTAATCATTAACATGGGAGAACTTATTATTGTCTTTTTGTTAATTATTTTCTATTAGTTTTATTCCTATTATTGTCATGCTTTGAATTCATTAATTTTTGTAATGATATTATTTGATTCATTTATTTTTATTTTGTTTTCATAAAAAGTATTTTGTATGTGTTTACCATAAGACATATAAAATCAGTTATAACAGTTATATTTTAGACTAACATCTTACTTTCAATCTTTTTTTCTTGCCTTAAATCTTATACAAATATTTGGACTTTTATATGTCCCCACACATACTTTATGATATTGATGTTATAATTTACATTTTTTATATTATGAATTCATTAGGAAAGTTTTATAGTTATATTCCTTTTATCATATTTTATCTCTTAACAAGAGTTGTTCCTTGGTATTAGAGGAGCATTGATTCCAGAATCCTCAAAGTTACCAAAATCCACAGATGCTTGAGTTGCATGTATAAAATGGCATACAAAATGATCCACATACATATCCTGTGTACTTTAAATCATCTCTACATAATATTGAATACAATGTAAATATCATGTACCTTGTCATACTCTGTTGTTTAGAGAATACTGACAAGAAAATATTCATATATATTCAGTAAAGATTAATTTTTCCTGATTTTTTAAAATTTATCGTTGGTTAAATTCTCAGATGTGGAACCACAGACATGGAGGACTGTCTATAAATTTGTAGATTAAGGAAATCATACATTATTGAAGAGAATGTAAGTTAGAACATCCATTATGGAAAACAATATGGAAATTCCTCAAAAACCAAAAATAGATCTACCATATGATCTACCTATCCTTCTTCTCTGTTTATATCCAGAGCAAATAAAATCAGCATATCAAAAACACACCTGTATGCCTATGTTTATTAACATGCCTTTCACAATAACTAAGATATGGAACTAATCTAGGTATATATCAACAGATAAATGGATAAAGAAAATATAAAATATATAACAATGGAATATTAGTTGGCCATAAAAAGAATTAAATCCTATCATTTGTGGCAAAATGGATGGAACTGGAGGTCATTATGTAAAGTGAAATAGAAACTGAAAGACAAATTCCACATGTTCTCTGTTATATGGAGATGTTTATATATTATGTTCTCTGTTATATGGAGACGTTTAAAAATGTTGATTACTATTGTTTAAGCAGGGAGGAAGAATGAGGAAGTTTTGGGAACAGGTACCAAAACAAAATTAGATAGAAATAAAAGTTGAATGTTATATAACACTGTGGGGTGAGTGAAGTTTACAGCAACATGATTTGTATTTTATGAATTGCTAGAAGAGAGGAACTTGAAAACTCTAAACAAAAAATGATGATAATTAGATGGAAATGTTAACCATTCTGATTAGATCAATCTATATTTTATATATGTATTGAAACATCACACTGTCCCACAGAAAATAGTATAATCATTGCATGGTAATAAAAAAATCTTAGCTAGGCATGGTGGCACATGCCTTTAATCCCAGCAAATTCAGAAGCTAATATCACAAGCTTGATGTCAGCTTCAGCAATTTAGTGAGTCCTTGTCTCAAAATAATAAAGAAAAGTGGACTGAAGATGTCCTTCTGTGGTATAACACTCCTGGGTTCAGTCCCCAGTAGCACAAAATTCTTTAAATGCTTGAGAGGGAAATGATAACTACCCTGATTTGATCTTTATACACTATGTGTGTATGATATAATTTATCTGTTCATATATATATATATATATATATATATATATATATATATATGATATAATTTATATAATTAAAACTTAATTTCAAATATAAAAGGTAAAAATAGTTATTTATATATCACCATTACAATATTAATTTATATATTAACGTTTTTAGTGAGTTTTATTTTCATATGACTTCATGATACTGTCTAGCATCCATTCATATCAATTTGGCAGACTCACATTAGCTTTTTTTCTAAAGTAGATCTAAAGGTGATGATCTCCCTTAGCTTTTGTCTGGAAAATCTTTATCTCTCCTTTATTATAGAAGGACTGTTTTTTCAGGTATTGTTTTCATAGTTGGCATTTTTTATTATTTCAACACTTTGAAAATATAATCCCTGTTTCTTCTGTCTTATAAGGTTTCTATTTAAAAATTCACCAATAGCCTTATGAGAGTTACTGTGTACTTAATGAGTAATTTTTCCTCTTGCTGATTTCAAATTCTCTTTGATTATTTCAAACTTGATTCAATTTGTCTCAGTGTAGACCTCTTTGATTTTTCTTATTTGCATTTCATGATTGTATATATTTATTGTCCTCTCAGATTGGGGAAGCTTTCATTCATTATTTCTTTAAATCAATTTAGTAAACCTTCATCTTATATTTTTGAGATTCCCATGATCATATCAATCACTTGATTTTGTCCAATAACTCTTGTAGAATTTATTCACTTTTTTTCATTTTGCTTCTCTGACTACATAATTCCAAATGACCTGTCTTCAAGTTTGCTTATTCTTCCTTCTTGATCAGGTCTGCTTTTGAATGCTTCTCTATTGAATTATTCCATTTAGCATATTCTTTGGCTAGAATTTATTTTCTTTTTTAAAGTTTTTTTAAATTTTTGTTAATATGTTATTTATGTATTACTTTCTTGATTTAGTTCAGTTCTCTGTGTTTTCTTGTAGCTGAGTTTTTAAATGATTGTTTTCCATTCTTTGTCAAGCAATTCATAGATATTACTTTCTTTATAGTCACTAATTAGAGATTTATTTTTTCCTCTAATGGAGTCATAGAACTCTTGACTCTTCATGTTCTTGTAGTTTTGTATTGATGTCTACATATTTGAAGAAGCACATAGACTCTTTTGTGGGGTGGTTTAGGCAAAAAATCTTTATCATTCAACCCATATAGAAACTCTGAAAAGTCCTCACACATTTTATGTGGATGAGCATGCTCCCAATTTTCTCCTTCTCTCTGAGACAGAAGTCTCAGGATTGTGCACCTTCTTCCAATCTTGAAGAGCCATGCAGACCACAGTAAATCTTTCACTCCATTTGACTAAAGCATTTCACTGGAATACTGAAATATTGGCTATAAGTTCCACTTCTCTCTCTTCTTCCTGAAGGAGAAATCTCAGAGATTGTCTATCTTTTCTCAATCTCACAATGCCTTGCAGGCTGCTGAGAGCTGATTGTCCATTTCCTGTAGGGAGGCTGGTTGAAACTTGCACTCCTCTTCCTTTTTCATGTAGAAAAATCCTCAGGATTGTGCACCATTTTTCAACTTTGTAGTATCATGTTGATTGCTGAGAGTCACCTGTCTTTTTTCCCTGGGGGAGTGCACTGGAATGTTGGGTACAAGTTCCACTTTTCTCCCTTCTTGCTAAAAGAAAATTCTGTTTCTCCACATCCTCTCAAGAGACAAAAGAGAAAGAAAAAGGAAAAAGAGGGAGAGAGAAAGAGAGAGGAAGAAACAGAGAGAGAGAGAGAGAGAGAGAGAAAGGGAAGGAGGGAGGGAGGGAGGGAGAGAGGGAAGGAGGGAGATGGAGGAAGAATTCTCAAGAATTGTACATCTTCTCTCAATACTGCAAATACTGTGAAAACTGCAGAGAACACATGTTTCATACTTTCTTTTTTCTTAGTTGTCACCAGGCATTCTAACTCTGCAGGTTCCATCAACACTCTGGGTAATGTGACATGAAAGTAGGTCTTTTAGGGTGGCTGGGGTTGTGGCTCAGTGGTAGAGCACTTTCCTAGCATGTGTGAGGCCCTGGGTTCAATCCTCAGCACCACATATAAATAAATAAATAAAATAAAGCTTCACTGAGACAATTAAAACAGCTTAAGACAGAAAGAAAGAAAGTAGGTCTTTCAGGCAGTACCCTGACATTTGGGGATGTTGGATTCTTGCTTCACTCACTCTTTGCCCCAAAACAGAATCTATAAGGAAGTAGATATCTTTCAGTGCTGGGCTATGCTGGCTTGGGGAAAGGACTGAAAGGTAAAATGAAATTGTTCCACTTTCCCAATTCAAAGTGGGTTTCCTCCATTTTTTGCACATCTAAGAAGTTGCAATTTCCTAACTGGATTCACAAGGTTTTGTAAGTTATTTTGACCCAAAATAGTATAGTTTTACTCATGTTTCTGTGGGGAGAAAAGGGTTTGGAATTCCATCATCTTATTGACATCACTTGTGCAGTATTACAAATTTAACTGATATCATAATTCTTCCAAATATCAACCTGGTCAGGTATAGCCATATTACTGATAATAACACTGTCTTACGAATGGTGTGACTCTACTTTGTGTACAACCAGAGACATGAAAAATTGTGCTCTATACGTGTACTATGAATTGAAATGCATTTTGCTGTCATATATAACAAATTAGAATGAATAAATAAGTAACAAAATAAAGACTAGCACTGTCTTATCACATTGAGAAAATATTTCTTAGTTACCTACTACAGGCCAGACATGATTAGAATAAATTCAAATAAATTTTTCCTTTTACCTCATTTCAGAGTCAGAGCCACAGCTCAGCAGAGTGAAATTTTTATTTAAATGCAGGATATAATTAATGTATTAAGAAGATAACATTGTTTTCATCATTCACAGTTCTTGCCAATAAAGGATTAAAAGAATGAATTAGTGTAGACAAAGGAGAAATTACTTTTAGCTTCCTTTGGTTGGAAGTGATCTTCATCAGGGCAAGAACAGTATTTCTATACTTCTTTATAGTAAGATGAAGTAGGCTGTGGTGCAGTAACAATCCCCAATTCTCAGTTGCTTGTAACAACAATTGCTTATTTATTTTCCACATGTGCAAAATAAACAATGGGTTCAGGTGACTCTCCATTGCAGCTGCTTTCCATGTGATGGCTAATTATTAGACTTCCTTTTCAACTCCTGCTTCCACAGTTTGTTAGCAGTAGAAGATTACTTGAATGCTGGCAACTGATACAACCATGTTGTAGTGACTCATATCATATCTGCTAAAATGTCTTTGTGTAAAGAAAGGCAAAAGGTGATGCCTAACTTCAAGAAGAACTGCCATCTTTCTACATGTTGAAAACTAGACACTGATGATGAATTGTAATTACTATCACATTAACCATCTTTATAATAGTAAGAACAATGATTGGTCAATAAATATACAAAGAAATATTTAATGCTGGTTTACCTTGGTAGGAAACTAAGAACTGAGCCCTTTAATATGCTGTTTTCCCATCCATTAAATTTGTTTTCAAGCCTGTTGCATCCTGGAAGACTGAGTTAACTGTAAGGCCATTTAGTTCTTACCCATTCTCTAAGGCTCTAAGTCTTACTTCTTCTAATAAAATTTCTCAATCTCCCTGGTACACATAGATCTCTATTCTCTTTGTAATATAAATCCTTTCAATTTGTAAGCATGAATAGTAATACAATAACATATAATATCTTTCTTAATCTTGACATTACCATGAGGTAAATATGATTATCCTCATTTTGCACTTGAGGAAACAGAAGTTCTACATAAACTCTCACATCTTCTAGAAAGCAGAGGTAGACTGAAAATCTTCTCTTAATAACACAGTTTGGTACTTAATTTGCATTCAAAATGTCTGACAAACATACATATGGAGTCTCAAGTAGTGGATATATAATTTTAACAAAAATATACAGTTTCCCACCCAAATTCTCCCAGCATAAATCCTGTACTTCCAAATGGTGTACTACTGCAAGTCCATGCAATTCTTCACTGGAGGGCTTCCTCTTTGTCCTCTAGAAGGTAGAGAGACAATGTTCTCAAGAGTACCCTTGGACCAAAGGTGAATAGGAATTTGAAGATAAATCACACACATTCCTTTGTATTCAAATGGGATGATTCTAAGGCATGTTCCACAGTCTCAGTTTCCCATGGCACCGAGTCTCTGTCATTTGCTATAATATCATGTATATCTTAATATTTTCTATATTGTTTACCTTCCTTTTTATTTCTAAAGTCCCTATTCCTCTATATCTGTATCTGAATATCACCACTCAAATAAATATCTATACTAAAATCCTTATATCAGATATCAGGGTCTGCTACAAGGAAGACAACTCAGCCCAAGAATGAACATGGCTTGGATAAGATTCAAAGATATGAATCTTCTTTTACCACTTCTCCCCCCAAGAACTTGGGTTCAGTACCAGTGTCATCAAAACATGTATACCCTAAACAGTCTCATGAAACATCTATAAACTCACTGGGATGTGAAATTGAAACACTTCAGCTTTAGTTCCGTACCTGAAAATAAAAGACGAAACAAAATTTGTCTTTTCTGAAATAGGAATTATGAAATCTTTGGGAGAAATTCTATCACATAATTTCAGTACAACAGATGTAGAAAACATCAAAATACAATGAGATTTTGTTTTTCTGGAGATTTTGAGAGGAAGAAAAGTCCAATTCACATTCTGAATTATCGAAAAGCAGAGCAAGTCTTCTTGTTCCATACTACTAGGCTTGGGTAGAGGGTTTCTCTTTGAACTCAGACTTACATATTCCAAAAATAAATGCCTAGAAACTTTGACATTGGTAGATAAAACTTGCTCTTGGTTTTAAAAACAACTCTCAAGTTTCAAGAGAGATTGTGATTCAGGAATATAAAAATATTACAGGTATTCTGGCTTTCATACATAAGTGAAAAAAATAAAAGGATCACCATGGATTTCCATCACAGCAATTGGAAACTCTGATACAGAATCCCTGATATTTCTTTAATAAATATATATACACACACTAAAAATAAATAAATAAATAAATATTAAATTTTAAAAAAGATAAAGGAACTTACCTCTTTCCCCAAAGTGATAACAAAACAGAAAACTGCAAGACATGAGCTCCTGAGTGTGAATTTTGTTAGTGATGCAGGAAATTATCATGTACAATAAAATAAAGTGTTTACTTTCTTTTGTAATGCTATCAGTAGAAAAAAGACAAGCATGTATACACATGCAGACACACACACACATACACACACACAGACACAGACACAGACACGCGCACACACACACACACACACACACACACATACACATGCACATCCCAACACACAACTCTACAAACTTGGCATAGCTTTCTGGCTTTAACAACTCTAATAGAGAAAATGAGAAAATCACTACTACAGAGATGGATGATTTCTCTTTACCAGGAAGCCTTTCATAAAAAGGTTTTGAATCCATCATAAAGTATTCAGGCCCTGGCTCAATCCAAAAAATCTCTAAGAGAATCTGCTTTCATTCATTCCCTTTTTATCATGCTCAATTTCCATTATTGAAGTTTTTATGATTGCACATCAACTTAGGACCCAAAACTCCCCATTGCAACTAAGGGCAAAGTATTAGTAAAAGTCAGGTGGTTACATTAGTGAAATCTATTAAATAAACATCTAATGATTATGTAGGATTTGTAGGGCACAGGGAAATATGTTGTGGGAAACTCAAATAAATGCACTTTTCCTTAATGTATAATTTTCACTATCTAAAATAAACCATCAAGAAGATCAGTTTCCAAATATCTGCTTAGATCAGAGTTAAAAACAAGAGAGACCACACATCTAGTGGCTTCCATCAAGAATTATTTTCAGAAAGAGATGAGAATTATAATGTTCCCTCACAATGGATCTGACTTAACTAGGGAGAAGGGAAGGAAATGAACAGTCTGTTATCAGGAAAGAATATGGGGGAAGGCACTAAGATGGTAAAATAATGTCGGCCCAGTGAGTAGAAGAGATTGCTGATGGTTAAAATTGATTCTTTAAAAAAATTCTTACTTCCATAATCAAAATATCTGGATATGGAATAGGTTTTCAGGGGTTTTTAAATATTCTATATACACAAGTAATTCCAATACAAAGTAAAGTTAGTAAATCACTTTCCTCCAATATTTGTATCTTTGTTCTTACTAATATATCTCTCTCCTTCTCCCATCCCCTGTATACCAGGGAGCGAACTCAGGGGCACTTAACCATTGAGCCACATCCCCAGCCACCTCCCTCCCTTTTTCTCAGGGTCTTGCTAAATTGCTTAGAGCCTCACTAAGTTGCTGAGGCTGGCTTTGAACTTGAGATCCTGCCTCCTCCAATCTCCCAATCCACTGAGATTACAGGCCTGCACTACTGCACCTATTAATGACTCTTTCTGGATCATCCCTTTCCTCATCCCCATCCATTGCTCAAGGCCTAACTCAAATATAGCTTCTTTCAGAAATTCTTACTTCATTGGATGATTCCCACTAATAATAGTTAGATGAGTTCTCTACTAGTGTTATGTAGTGGGAGATATGAGAAGGCATCAGAGTTGGAATATAAGGCAGTGTTGGGGGCCTTTAGAAAGGGGTGGTGTTGGAGGGAAATATTATAGGTTTGCCCTTAGAGTTTTGTTCATTTGAGTTGAGGTTGCTATGTTAATGTAAAGAAGGGGTAAACCAATAACAAATAACATTTGTTTTGTCCAAGAATATGGTCTGACATATATTTTACATGTGTGAGAGATCTCCAAAGCAAAATTTTTAAAAGTCCCCAATATTTCCTTAATACCCACAACATAATAGGCACTCAAGTTATTTTCTAGAAAAATTAAGGAATGAATTTATATCTGTGGAAAATTTGTATCTTATGCTATTTGTAAAGTGACTGTGGTATCTAGCATCATGCCTGTCTGCAATAGATCATTTAAATAATGCCTTAAATTTCATTTCAACAAATCTTTTTAGCTACCTGACACTATTGGCAAGGTTAAAGGCATACATATGACTAAATAATTGGCTTCCTTCAAGGAATTAACAATCTAATGGAGGAGACAGACAGGCACAGTGATATGGTATACACAGCGGTAGGATTTCTGCAAGTGCTGAGAGAAGACACATTCTAATTATAAGAAAGAAAAAAACTGAGTAGCAGTCTTTGCATATCAGTGTGAATTTCAGATGCTTAAATACTGGTGGTCATCTGTCCTTGGTAGATTCTAACCTTTTAGGCTTCCTATGGGTCAGAGAGGGGGCCTATACTTTGTTTCCTCACATACTGGTATGAAATTATAGAGAAATAAAACTAAGACTTTTTGTTTAATCCTTTGTGGAAAGGAAAAGGCTATGAAACTCCCAATTGTTGCTAAGGAAAATAGAAGCAAGCAAGAAGAAGCCATTCTCTGATGAAATCCTGATAGGAAAGTATAACACTGTATATGGAATCCATGACTGGTTTGGGGAGAGATTGCAAAAAGGGTAGTATAACAATGATTTTTAAAAAGGGTTAAAGAGAGATTCGTTTAGCTCCAACCATGTCCTCCCATCTCCGATACAAAAGCCAAATTTGAGCCTAGCAAGGGAAGTAGCCAATGACAGGAGATTTCATCTGCAGAATAAAGGGTTAACTAAAATGATCTCTTTGTTATATACAAACTCCAATATATTATGGTCCTGTGACATAATTTTTTTTTTGTTTCCCAGGGCCTACCGAAAGAATAAGAGACAGTGCTGATCAGCCTCAGGATTATAAAGAAAAATCAAAGCAATAACCTAGCAATATTAGGCTACTCCCTGGAGAGGGCATGGGGGAAAAGGAGGGTGGTAATTAGGAATTACAAAACATCTGCAAAATCTTTAGTTCATATCCTTGAAGCAGCCTAAGTCCTAGAGACAGGAAATCAATATTAAATATTCCTTTCATGTCAACTCCTCAAAGGTCACTATCAACTCCTGAAAATGATCATCTACAAAAGCCAGCTAAATCTTGGTTGTCTTCACATAGCTTGGTAACACAGAAGCTGAAAGGTTCCCCAAGGGACCCATGGAAGTCAAAACACTGAAGCTATAGATTTTTACAGTGTGGCATTGGGGCCCTATGAGGGGCCATTTAACCCTGCATTTGCATACAATAACTTCCTTATATCCTCCATAAGAGGTACTCAGTTTTTAGAAAATTGTGAGTCAGTTTGCTGAAAGGTGAAGATCTGGTCTACAGGGAAGAAATTGAAAAATGCAATGGAGAATAAGAATGGATCTGAAATCAGGACTACGGTTCACAGAAGGCAGTTCTCTATATTCCCCCTAAGGTATTATATTAGCTTTTTGTCAGTGTTACCAAAATACCTTACAAAAACAACTTAAGAGGAAGAATAGGTTATTATGGGCTAGTTTCAGAGGTTGTCAATGGATGGCTGACTCCATTATTTTAGACCTGAGGTGAGGCAAAATATTATGGCAGAAGTGCATGTTGGAGGAAAACTGCTCAGTGCATGGCATTCAGGAAACAGAAATAGAATAAGAAGCCAGGGACAAGTCATAATCCCAAGGACATGCTCTCAGTGACCTAATTCTTCAATCCATGCCCACCTACCTACAGTTACCATGCAATAGACCATTCAGCTATCAATGGATTAATCTGCAAGTGGATTAATTCAGAGTTGAGGTCAGAGCTCTAAAACATTGCCTCTAAAAGCTGTACCTCTGAACATTGCAGTATTGGGAACCATGCTTCCAACTCATGAATTTTAGGGACATTCCAGATCCAAACCACAACAGATATAGATTCTTTCCCTAACTAACACAAACACTGCAGCAGAATGGGCACAGGAAGATATTCCCCTGTGTTGGAGATCTGATATTGGTCCACATTCTCTTGTTAGCAGATCTTGACATCCCCATCAGGTTGAGTTTAATCACTAGGTGTTGCACAGTGTGTATGTGCATGCACATATATGCACATATGTGAATGGGCTCTTTTGTTTTTGAGAATTTATATGAATATGTTAATAGGTATCTGAAATAATATAGAAAAATAATTGAAGGGCAAGGGATGCCCTTCAATTTAGTCTCAATCTCTGTCTCCAATCCTGAGGCCAAACTTTAGTTTAAATGGCCCATATGCATTGTAAGCTTTTTTTTTTTTTTTTTTTTTTTTAATGGAACTGCTTGGCAGCTGATCTCAAATAGTGTAATATACATAACCTTTCACTTAGCTGTTATCGGCTAAAAAGCACTGACTGTTGCCATGGTGGATGGGTCATCAAGTCACCCAGCATCATATTCCTAGTGGTCACATTTGATCAGATAAATGGGCTGTCTCATCAGTAAGAACAAAGGAAAAACAAGGTTGCTTTTCAATTTCTCTTCTCCCCAAATCTATTTGTATTTCTGCATCCCAAAATACTGACTGCCAACAGGAAAAAAGACCACATGGCAGGGCAGGCCTGCTAAGGTTAAATGGAATGGAAGGAAGGTTTGCTTACACACTAGTTTATGCTTTTGTCCTGGCTTGATTAATAGCACCCTCTTCCACTCTAAAAATTATTCCAGTTTGAACTGTGAATAATATGGTTACCTGAGACAAAGGGATATTTTAAACCAATTATTGTTGTTTTCTATTAAGTATTTAATTAATATTTGGACTTCAGTGTATCCACCACTAGATATTTAAAGCCAGCAACTTCAAATGAAAACCAGTAATGATTTTTAAGAATACAAAATTGCATTAAATGTGCGCACAGCACTTCTAAAGCTTGGAACCTTTTCCTTATGAGATTATTATTTTTCAGCATCTCATTAGGCATGCTTTGCACCTGACCTTGGGAGCCAAAGTATGTTCCAAAATAACATAATTGTGCTCTCTAACAGTATACTAGCCACCTTTAGCTGTTACACTGGAAACTAAAATCAATTTCCCTTTTCCAACTCTGCCTTTAGGGCCAGGTGTTTTTAAGGTTATTTTGGATGTATAAGGGTCTCCACAGTTGAATGGAGCTGATGAACTGGGATGTAGAAAACTACCCCACTGACAAGCCCATGCACCTGATGTTGAAATGAGAGGCATGCTGTTAGTGAATGGGTTATAAGCTAGCATTTAGATTTACTTATAGGGCCATCCTGTGCATGCGGGAAGCACTGTCCACACATTTTCCTCTAAATTGCCCTTGCACTCCTCAGGGCATGGGTGATATACATTTGCTTTAATTACCTTGATGGCTTCAGAGTATTCCTCTTAAATGACTAGCAGTTAACTCCTGGGTACATAAAAGATCCTCTCAAGCATCTCCTGGAGACAGTAAACTGCTCTGGAAATAGGAAATAAGATCAAAGAGGACTCAAGTGTCTGTCTGAAATGGAAGAAGGAAAACAATTAGAGCAAGTGTTCTCTAAAGTCAGTGTGGGAAGAATGCAGATTCCATGGCCCAACTTTCTAGAAATTCAAATTCCTTAAAGTTTGAGATGGGACAGAAGAATCTGCATTTTAGCAAAAGAATGTAGGTGATTCTGACACAGTGGTTCCATGACCACTCTTCCAGAAAAACTAGAAAATCTTCTGATTTGAAAAAAATTAAGAAAAGGGGTAAAGTAACAGTTCACACCAAGAAAAATTAAAATACATGGAAAATCAGACATCATTAACCCTACTGGAGAATAAGCAGTATAAGCAATGTTGGTCCAAGTTTTGCAGAGAAAACAACCAAAAAAAGTTGGCAAAAGCTGCATATTCGACATTAAATATCTATAAGTGACTATTCCAGGAGAGATTAATATCCCACTATAATCTCACTACCTCCAGAGAAGTAACAAAAGCAAAAATCACAAAGTTCATTACACGGTGCTCAGCACATGGCAAGCAATTAGTAATGAATAGGTTCATGGGTAGTTAGAGAGCACCATGGATTTTGTACATGGAGGAGCTACAAGACACAGTTGGGGACAGGGAGAGGACATGATCCATATGTTATGGCCACAAAACTCTGCAACTTTGTATGGGATCACTGGCAAAGAACAAGAAATAAGTGCACTGCTATACAAATCCCTATTATGTTCACTCCTAAAAGCTGTTATATTTTGCAATGGCACTGATTCCTGCACATTTTCTGACCTCTCCCTCAAATCCATTGCTTCCTGTCCCTTACCTACTTATTACACATGCAGTGCAAGTAGGCAGAATATATTTCATCAAACTCATGTAGTTGCCTCACATACAAGGCTACATTGTACACTAGCTACACAGAAAGGAAACAAGTTTCAGTGATTGTATTCCATAGCAAAGAAAACTAATGGGGTTGGATCATGGGGAAACAATAGCTTCTCCACAGGCTCCAGGACCTCTGAAACATAATAAAGGAAATGGAGGCAATAAACCTAGGAAGCAGGGGTCAGTGACACAAAAAGAACAAGCCTGTGATCTGAAGTCAAAAAGACATGGATTTGAACCAGGAACTATCATGTGGAAACCTTTAGATCTTGGTAATGGTTCGCAAAATCTCTGTGTTTTAGTTTTCAAATATGTAAATTGTGAATGACAAGAATAATACTTCTTTCACAGGATTATTCTGAGGATTGATTAAAAGAGATTAATGCAAATAGTGTAATACAATGCTCAACACATAATGAATACTCAACACACACACACACACACGCACATACACACACACAAAATCAAAATCACCTTCATATCCACATGCCGCAAGTCATAGAAATGAAAGGAGGTCATGTTTGTAAGAACACAGAGAAACAGCCTTACATCTGTCCTGTATACATTGCCTTGTAGCCTATGGCTAGCAACTTCTCTACTGATGCTAATTATATATAAATATCTCAGGAGTTATTATTATTGACAGTTGCTAGAGGCACTGATTGCTATTTCCTTCCCTTCTTTACAGGTGCTGCCTCTTCAATTTTCTAACATCAATGTTAAGACTGGGCTTCCTAGAACATGGCATCATTTCCTCTGTTTCCTATATCCAGACTGACTTTTGCCAAAATGTAACAGGTAACTAAGCAAGAAAAATAAGTTAATGTTAGACTGTAACTGGAATACCAGGAAGTGACAAGTTATAACAAATATGACTCTCCCACATAGTTTTAAAAACATGTTGGTTCATGAATTTTACTGGTTAGTTGTGTCTGTTTCACACTCTAATGAAACCTAAAGGTAGTTTGTAAATCCCATCAGGAGAATTACATTGGTATTTTCTGGTTTTCAAGAATAACTATTTGGGTTTTGACAAACCCTCAGAACTATAAAAATACACCTTACATTTGTATAATTGTGGTTCACAAAGAACTTTCATATAGATAGTACTTATGATCACTTGTAATAGGGATTCTGCAGGTATTATTAACCATTCCCTTATATTACAGCTGAGAAAACCAAGGGTAAAAAAAAGAAAATGGATGTTAATTGTGCATTTAATATCTGCCAGACACTTTATATACATTATCTCACAAAAAGTCATATATGTGAGAGGCAGGTATTATCCTCTCCCTGTTACAGAAGAGGAAATAAACTGAGAAAGGAAGCATCTTGGTTAAAGTCACATTGCTAATAGGTAACAGAACAAGCATTTTAACAGACCACCATTTCAATTCAAAGTATATGCTCATCTTACCAATCCACAATGTATCCCAGGTGCCTATACTCAAGGCCACACAAGAATGGGATCAGAGTTTAGGTTTTTTAACCTGCACACACACACACACACACACACACACACACACACACACACATATACACACACCCCAAGAACAGTGTTTCTAAAACATCAGCAAATATGCAAATCCCCTGTGGATCTTGTTAAAGTGCAAATTCTGATTCAATGGGGCCTGAAACTCAGCATTTCTAATGGGCTCTGCCAATGATGCCTATATAGTTGGTGTCTTATCTGCAAACCACATTTTGAACAGCAAGGTCTTAAATCACAACAGCAGTTCTCAGATAAAAGACAAAGTAATATGGGCACAATGTACTGTTTCTTCATTTTGGACAAAGAGACAAATAAAAGAATATAATTGTGTCTAATATAGAGTTTATAGGCACACATAGTCAGATGGAAAGCTCTATATTTGAATTATTTTTCTGTGTGATGTGTGCATTTTCATCATTTTCCAAATCTGCCTATCACAAGAATCAGCTTTTTGAAACTGTAAATTAGTGCACACACTCCAGATAAACTGAATGGGGGTTTTTGGTGAAAAGTTATGTATATTTGCATTTTAACAATGACCTGCTAAAGCAACATTGCTCACAAAGGGAGGCAGCAAACATTTTCATAAAAGGCCAAAGAGCAAATATTTTTTAAAACTTTATTGACAAAAGCAGAATCATATTTGGCATGTTAGCTCCAGATTGCCCTTTGATTATGAGGTCTTATGTTTGGGAAGGCAAAGGATTGAATAGGGACTACAGACAAGTGAAACATCACTTCCCTCTCCTACCCCTACAGTAGCAGGAGTAGCAAGCAAGCTACTTTATCAAAGACAAAATAGTGACAAATGCAAGAAGAAAAGACCAAGAGGAAGACCCTTAAAGAAGATGAGAGAATGAGACCAAAAAAAATGGGAAAGGAGGAGGCCAGCAGGCACATACCAAGACATAGAAGGATAACCTAAAATCAACACGTACATGGTAATGGAATTCAACAACTAACATGAACAGTAAATAAGCCTGAAGCAATCAAAGCCAAAAGAAGTGGGGAGTGAAGAGACAGTGGGGACAAATAAAACACCTTATGAGTGAATAAACCTTGAGCTCATCTCTTAAAAAGGGCAAGGTGCTGTCAGACGAGGTACTATGCCCTCATTCTCCTATGCAAGATTAGGGAACACTAAAAGCACTAGCAGACAGAGGGAAAACATATGAGCAAGGAGAGCAAAACGATAAGGCAGAATTTCTTAATCTGTTTTTAACTCCTATCCCCCTTTGATAAGCATAAAACATACCTTTTTCCTTTGTTGTCATAAATCCTCTTATGGAAACTTACCACTCAGCCATTTCAGCATCACTCATATAAGGAAGCTAATGTGTGTGCTACTGATTTCTATCAAATATCACTTTTGTTATAATATTAAATAATTTTGTTTTCTAAATCATACATTTATTCTGCTTTATTTTGATATATTTTGGTCACTCCCCCTAAGCCCCCATCTCCCAGACACACACAAAACAACACAATTGTCCATTACTTTAAACTCAATGGCCTAGACACAAAACCCCTGCACAGGGTATAGGATATAGGGTATACAGAAGGACAAAAACTCCAAATGGGGAGAATGCTGTTTTTCTGCAAATTACAGAAGTTGACCTTGGTGCATTTCCTGTAAGGGCAGCCTTGTCATCTCCATCACCAGTTTTCCTGGGATTGACTCTTTCACAAGGCATTTCCTTCTGCTATCAACATTCCAGTTCTGAGGTATTATGAACTACAGTGGCAGAAGCTATCATGAAAGAAATTTGATGCCTTTTTTAAGGCTTAAAAGACCGTTGTTTTTTTTTTCTGTAAAATCTCTGACCTTAATGTTGTAGCAAATGCAAGTAGGCACTTCTGCTACTTTATAAAACCAAGGCAGCATGCCCTTCTCAGCCCATCCTCAGTGGGTTAAGGGGTCCACTGACAGCGAAGTGCAGCTTTCCTAATGTCAACGGAAAGTCATTAGAAACAAAAGCAGGGGGCATGCAAAGAGAAGTTTCCTACTAAGCTGAGTTACTCCCCTGATAGATTGGGCAATATTTCAGCATTGTGGGTGGGGGAATGAGCATCAAATTTTGATAACCCTTCTTCAGATGTTACTAGGTCACTTGGGTGGTGACCTGGGATAAGGGTCAACAAATTTATAAAGGTCAGATCCCAGTGGGATGATGACTGAGATCCCCTACACTTGCCTTATATCAGTGCACCAATAGGGAGTTGGTGACTGCTGTGTGTGAGGGAAATAAAACAGGTTCATTTCACTGCACACTTCGCAGAGGGACAGAAGTAGCAGGGAACTCAAATATATGGCAGCAGGTGGGAGCAGAAAAAAACTGTATTGAGCAGTTTGAACTACACTACGAATGGCACTCAGACCAGAAAATTGAAGTCCCTGCTGCCTTGCCAGGAACTGGCTAGTTAAAGGGCAGAACAATTAAAGTAAGGGTATAATCCCCATGAGTCCATGAGTTTGGTCTTATCTTCACCACTTCTTCAGACCTTAACCTTAGACATGACTAGGATACTAAACCCTGACCATAGCCTGAACCCCTAATCTTGGCCAGCTGTTTTAAAAATCACAACAGGGACCACATTAAATAGGAGGCATCAGTTTTCTCTGTCCCTGCTGCAAGTAAACCAATTCAAAGTAACATTTAGAGACACTAGGTAGGTAGAATTATTTCAGTATATAAAGAGCAGCAAAGAGCACATTGTGATTGTATAAACGAGAAAGAAGGCTTGCCTCAGTTGTCTTCTGTGAGGACTTTCTCCTACAGGACCCACTTGTTAGACTGCTGCTTTTGACTAATCTCCTAGAAGGGTGGAATGCAATGCCCCGTGTGTATACTCTGAGACTGCACATTTACAAAATAGCAAGAGTGAGTTACTGATTTCTCCATCCTTCTTCAAGAGCTTCATTGTAAAACAAAGGGAATCTTTACATATTGGTCTATGAGCTCCCTGAAGCATGGTCCTATGGAGGAGAATTTGATATTTTGTAGAACCATGTTTGAAGATACCTGGGTTCAAGTCCAGACTATCCTACTTTCTAGCTACAAGAGTTGGGCAAGACAGTATATATACTATCTGAGTTTCATATTCCTGATCTACAACACAGAGTTATAGCACTATTTATTTCGCAGAACTACTGTGAGAATTAAAAAAGATAATATATATACTTAGCAAATCTCAGAACACAGAATAATAATAGTTGTTAGAGTTGTTACTCTTACTACTACTACTACCATAACTCAGTTACCTCTAATGTCACCAAAATAGTATGGGATAATCTTTATTAAGAGCCTAGATTTGGGGCTGGAGTTGTAGCTCAGTGTTAGAGGGCTTGCCTCGCATGTGTGAGACACTGGGTTTTATACCAAGTACCACATAAAAATAAATGAATAAAATAAAGATAGTGTGTCCATCTAAAACTAAAAAATATATTTTTTTAAAAAAAATAGCCTAGGTGTGGGGCTGGGGTTGTGGCTTAGTGGTAGAGCACTTGCCTAGCATGTGTGAGGCACTGGGTTTGATTCTCAACAGTACATATAAATTAATTAATTAAAGGTCCATCAACAACCAAAAATATTGTTTTAAAAAGAGCCTAAATTGGGCAGACAAACTTGGTTTCAGTATGTGTCCTGAAAGTCCTTTGTGCCTTTGGACAATTCACCAACTTCTGTACTTCAGTATCCCATATGCCTCTCTGACACTAGTCTTGCCTGAATCACAAGATTGTAAAGATTAAATAAACTAACATATGTGAATTGCTGAGAAATGGTGCCTGGCACAGAAGAAGTGCCATGTAAATATTAGCTACTATTATTAGTATTTTGGTAAACATCTTGATAGTTTGGCTCACAGGTCCCACTAACACCTTCAGCTCACAGCAGGTTCTCAGTCTGTGTCGCTAAACCTACTATCCCCATTAAAAGCCTAAATCCATCCACTAAGGCATCAGCCCACAAATAAGGGTTGGAATCACATCTGGTCATTAAGATTCTGTCAGCAAAGACATATGCCATCACACTTCTCCAGAATCCAACTCTGTCGTCTCCTATTTACGAGTCACTAAGATACCATAGTTGCATCTGTCACGGTAGATTATGTTATGTCAGCAGGACAATGCAACAACAGACACAACTGGTTGTGGCATGTAAGAAAATGACAAATAAGTCCAAGGAATTTGAAAGGACAGTTTTCTGAAGGGAGGGCAGGTGCTGAGCCTTGATGTGAAATGAAAACTGCTTACAAACTGAAAGATAGAGAAAGGGTTCTTTCATTCCAGCTTTGGCACCAAGCCAACCTGTAGGTCCACACCAATTATATTAAAACTCTTCCTTTTATTTTTTCAGTGCATCAAATATATGGATTGCCTATTGGTGTCCCAACTAGGCCCATCTTTCCTAGGAAAGAACTTTTTCCAGAATGTTCCCTCTGAGCTCTCTTCTATCTTGCTTCCAACACAAAATCCTATTCCCTCAGAACCAGACCTGAAGTATACAAGGCTAATGAAATCTCAGGCACTACTCTTCTCAGAGGTATATTCAACATTTTCATTTAAAAAAAAACTTCTGAGACAATGGCACTACTTTAGGAAAATGTCTCTCTAAGAGAAAAAAGATTCAGGGAATTCTGACAGATGGAGGAATATGAAGAAATGAGACTAGGAGGGGCCTTTGGTAGTGCCTAGTGAATTCACTAATTTATTTTAGCAACTATATATTGATATTGTGTGTTAATTACATCTTAGGCACTGGAACTTCAGCAATAAAAATAAGATCCCAGCACTAAATTTCTATTCTACTAGAAAAGAAAATAACCAATACAAATATAATTTTTGTATATATCACATTTTATTTATGCAATCATTAGAAAGCAGACTATTGAGTTAGGTAAGGGGAATCAGAGGAAGAGAGGAAGGGGTTGTAAGAAGTATTGGGGAGTAAAATTGATTAAAATGTTGTATGCATGTACAAATATACCACCATGAAACTGACTATTCTTTATAATTATTATGCACAATAAAAAACTAAGCAAGCAAGGACTATATGAATAAAATTGCATTCTTTGGCATTTAATACAGAGAAATAAGAAGTTAAGTTGATACAAAAACCTAAAAATAAATACAGCAGCTTTTTTTAAAAAATAAAAGACAAAGAATAGATTATGTGAGCAATAAGAAAGGAATTTATTTATCAGGGTAATAACTAAGTGTCATAGAGATGAAGGTAATTAAAAACTTCTATATTATAGTAACAAATGATTTCTTTGAGGTAATGACATTTGACCTAGAGATTTTAATGATGAGAAGGAGCCTGTCAGAGAGAGGTTAGGATCATGGTGAAAACCATAGCAGACAAGAAACACGGCAAGTTCAAAGGCTAAGAAATCTTAGAAGAATAGAAAGAAAAGTGGTGTGGCTAAAGTATGGTGAACTGGCAATAGAGTGATAAAAGATGAGATTAAAAAGAGCCTAGGGGAGCTGGACTTGTGGCTCAGTGGTAAAGCACTTGCCTAGCATGCATAAGACACTGGGTTTGATCTCTGATACCACATAAAAATAAAACAAAACAAAATAAAGGTACTATACCCATCTACAACTAAAAAAATATTTTAAAAAGAGCCTAGGGACAGATAATATGATAGAGCTCTATAAGCAGAGAAAAGAGGATTTTTAACTTAATTCGAATGGGAAGGCTTTGGAGGGTTTTAAGGAAGAAGGTAGTACAACATGATTTACATTCTTAGAAGAATAAAACAGAAATAATATGACAGGAGACACAGGCAAGGGACAGGTCATATAAAGGCTTCTAGAGTAAGGTGAATCCTATTGTATTAGTTCATGATTAATACTTTCTTAGAAAGAGAGTGGAAGAAAACATATGGGATATGTTTCCCATGGCTTTGATAACTTCATCTTTTTATGGGCAGAAAATATCTAGCTTTTTTAAAATTAAGCTTTTTTTTCTCCTTACCATTCTACTTCAGTTACTCTCTGATATGTCATAAATTACTTCCTTTCTATGAACCACTTTTTAAACTACATTAGAACATTAAAAGTTATGTAGCAATAAATAAAATAGCAGTGTTTTAATTTTCTAACTATTTAATAGAAGATAGTTGTTCTTTTTCTTTTCTTAAGAGTCATTTTGTGAGACGATGTAATAGACAAATTCTTGGCCCTTACCCCAGATCTACTGAGATGCTCTGAGAATGTAATCATGTTACTTGCATGTTCCAAATGTTCTCTGAGTGATTCTGATATAAAATAAACTTTGAGAACCATTGCCCTATATGGCTCCTACTGTTAGTTCTTTCTAGAATGTTATTTTCTTAACATCTATAGAAATTCTACACATGCTTCAAGGGTTAGCTCAAATGTCCACTGGAAAAAATCTCCCTACCCTGCTTTCTCTTATCTGAAAAAAAAAAATGTGATCTCTCTTATTGTTATGAGTATGGAGCAGAATATGACAAGATGTCAAAACTGGGGTACTAGAGACTCTTGAATACCCTATGATTGAAGAACTGCCACAGAACTAGAGAAAAATAGCTGACCTGAAGTCTGAACATACTCAACACTCTCTATTTTAGATTGAAGGAATCACAGATTTATAAGTCTTGCTTGTTGAATTCCCAGAGACTCTGGGCTACATAGAAACTTCAGGGACATATTTTATTTTAGTTTATAGATCATCATATCTGCACGTTTTAGGGGCTGGGGTTGTGGCTCAAGCAGTAAAGCTCTCGCCAGGCATGCACCACATAAAAATAAAATAAAGATGTTGTGTCCACCGAAAACTGAAGAATAAATATTAAAAAATTCTCTCTCTCTCTGTATCTCTCTCTCTCTCTCTAAAAAAAAATACAAGCACATTTTAGACAAGCTTTTCAAGGTTCCCTGTATGAACATCATGTGGACCACTAGATCATAACTCACTTTGACTCTTTTTTAATTGTACATTATCCAATGTCAAACCAGCTGGATTAGATTATCACAGTGTATGGCCCAAGAATCTGTCCCACTTTCATTAAAGGCTGAATATGTTATGTCATTAAGTTGTCCACTGAGAGCTATTAGAATAAGGGGTACAAAAGGAAACAAAGCGAAATGCATTTGAAGAAACTCAAGAGGCACCAAGAAAAGAATATACAGGGTCAAAATCTGAAAGAAAAAGGTATGTCAAGACAAGTAAACCTGACATTTAGGGCTGCTTTTACCTTAAAGGCAATTGCCAATTGTGAAATAAAAAGTGACAGCTTGAGGCTTAGAAGCTCAGAAAAGTATTCAGTAATCTCACAGTGCTGGAGGAAACAAAAATTGGAATTTAGGTCCTGCCAAGGACTTCTGTTAAATGTTACATGTGTTCAACTGGCAACTTCAAATGGCTCCACCCTAGCAATGAAGGTGAACCAAAAACAGATAAGGCTTCAGAATGCTGAAACTCAGCTTTAACTAGGTTTGATATACTCTGCCCCTAGCCTAACTGCACACCAGCAAAATTAAGCTTCAGATTTGAAGATAAAATAAAAACCTTCCATTATAAACAAAAGTTAAAAGAATTTGCAACTAGAAAGCCTGCACTGCAGAACATTCTCAACAAAATATTCCATGAAGATAAATTTTTTTAAAAAGTAAAAATCAGCAAATGGAGGTACTACATTAAAATACTAGTAAATCAAAGGAGAAAATAACTCAAATTAATAACTATAAATAAACCCAAATCAGCAGGAATACAAATCATATCTCAATAATAACCTTGAACATTAATGGCCTAAACTCATCAATTAAAAGACACAGACTGTCAGATTGGATTAAAAAAACAAGACCCAAAAATATGCTGTCTCCAAGAGAATCACCTTATAGGTAAAGACATCCACAGACTGAAGGTAAAAGGATGGAAAAAATGTATCACTCACATGGATTGCATAAATAATCATGGGTTTCTAACCTCATATCAGATGAAGTGGACTTTAAGCCAAAATTAATCAGAAGGGACAAAGAAGGGAATTATACATCAGCAAGAAATAACAATCATAAATATTTATGCATCAAACAATGGAGCATCTACGTTCATCAAACAAATCCTTCTCAATTCCAAGAATCAAACAGAGCACAACACAATAATACTGGGTGACTTTAACATGCCTCTTTCACCACTAGATAGATTCTCCAAACAAAAAATAATTAAAGAAGCTATAGAAGTAAAAAAAAGTGCAATTGATCATTTAGATTTAACAGACATATATAGAATATTTCATCCATTAATGACTGAATACACTTTCTTCTCAGCAGCACACAGACGCTTCTCTACTGTAGACCATGTTATATAAGCTATCACATATGTTGGCATACAATTATAATATCACCTTAATATAATTTTAGCATCTGTAGGGTTATTTTGATAGCTTCATTTATATTGATATTCATTTTTGTGTTCTTGCTTTTGCTTCATTGGTGTTTGATTTTTATCAAATTTTAGCTGTATTATTTCTTGTCTATTTCATATATCTGCTCCTACTCTTATTTTTTCCTTCCTTCTGCATAATTTGAAAATAATTTTGTTATTCTAGCTTCTTTTTGATACAAATACTTTAAGTTATAAATGTTGATCTGAGTACTGTTTCATCGCAGAAATCGTGATATTTTAAACTTTTATTATCACTTAGTTCAAAGAACTTTTTATTTATTTTCTTTGGACTTTCTTCCTTGAAATATTTATAAGTGCTCCACTTAATTTTATATCTTGAGGTGATTTATTTCTAATATGATAAATTATGTATGAAATACAGTCTGCATGGTTTTAATTTTTTTTAAAAAGTAATGGAAATGCTTTTTATATTGAATGTATTGATTTACATACGTGTCAAAACTGACCAAATTGCATACTTCAGATATGTACATTTTATTGTACTTCAGTTTTACCTAAATAAAACTATGAAAGATAAAATATCAAAGCCTCCAAAAAATATAGAGACATATCTTCAAGACCTTGGGTTAGGGAAATATTTCTAACTTTCTAGGAAAATATAATGAATGGGAGTTAATTAACATTAATAATTTTGTGCAAAAAAACACTACTAAGAAAGTGAAAATACAAACCACAGAAATGGTTGTTGTCACATATAACCAACAAAGGGTATGTATCCAGAATAAAAATTATTATCAACAAAATGGGCTGAATGAAATAATCTATATCAAAAGTATATGAACTGAATGACACAAATTTTATAAAAGTCAAAAACAGGCAAATATAATCTATAGTGTTAGAAATCAGCATAATGGTAACTCTGGGAGGAGAAAGTGGTGATAATAAATATAAGGAGTGAAGTGGTTTTCTGGGGGCTTATAATGTTATCTTAATTGACCCATGTAATGATTATAATAGGCATGTTCATTCTGTGGTCTTTCACTGTCATTTTTAAGCTGGGGTCAGAGAGTCACTTCATATTACACTTCATATTCATTACCTTCTACTGGCATTTTGTTTGAATCCATCTGATTCCCACTATGCTCATCTATTATGATGACTTGATCAGTAATACATGAGATACAAAGATCAGTATTCAAAGGGTAACTGACATTTTATTGATGAGAGAGAATAAGAAAAATGTATGGACCTGTGAAGGAGCATCCCTCAATATCAGACTACTTAGGAAACACATTGTCAAAAAAAAATACAAGATTAACTTGAAGCAGCTAGACACATTGCATAATGGCTGTTCACCTATTACATAGAATCAGATGTTAAAGAAGTGAAAAGAGTATATATGAGAACATTATAATGTTTTTTCCTTATATATTCCTTATATAGTTTTGTCTTTATACACACATGTACACACTAATGTGTTTAACAGCATCACCATCTCTGCTACTAATAATCTCTTTCTTTACCATCTCCTATTTTTAATATCTCTTTTTCCTCAGTGATGAAATAATTAAAATAGTTAAGGTCACAATCTATGGTACTTGGCTTTAAAACCAAGGAAAGCCAAGAAGAAAATATTCAAGTAGAAAAAAAGATAGTCACATGGCTCTTAAAGAATTTATTGTCAATTAGAATCTCCTGGAAAAGTTTGTTAAAATATAGATTCTTGAGCTTTTTCCATGGAGAATCTGCACTTTAAATGCACCATAGGTTTTCTTCTGCAGGTGTTTCATGGTAAGAAACACCAATCAAGCTAAACATCATAGTTCCCCCTAGGATTATTATATTATCATGCCGTATATGTTAACTCTGAGTCTATTTTTATTTTTTTACTTTCAAGGAAGAAAGAAATCTACAAAATTTACCAGATATTATAATAATTGCATATTTTTTGCAAACTTTCACTTGGATTTTTTTTTTTTGGCAATAAAACATCATTGTAATATGCACTAAGGGAACCAGCTATTTAAAGGAACCCCATGGTGAATCCTTCTGTAAAGTGAAAAAACTTCCCTTGATTTATTTGTTACATAAATCCAGATTTTCATATCTGAGTTCACCTGCTGGGAAGAAATGTTCTCCCCATTGTCTAGGTCCTCTTGGCTAGCCTTCTGTTCAATATGTGACCTTTTCACAATTATGTGATTTACATGGAACTATTTAGAGAAGTAAACAAGTAGTGTTGCATGTTAACTAGAGTAACTGGATTGAAAGGCTGCCAGGAACCAGCAGGACATAAAATAAAAGGAATCCAGGCCTCTGTATAGAAGCCAAACAAAGCAAAAAGGAGGAGGTTAAAACCAAAAGAAAAATTTTATAACCCCTAACTGTAAAAATAGATACATCTATGATTCTCAAGAGTCCTAGGCTTGCCAGGCACTGTGGCTCATACCTGTAATCCCTCAGTTTGGGAGGCTGAGGCAGGAGGATCATGAGTCCAAAGCCAGCCTCCATGACTTAGCAAGACCCTAGGTAACTCACTGAGACCCTGTTTCAAAACAAAATTGTAAAAAAATGACGAGAGATAAAGCTCAGTGGTTAAGTGCCCCTGGGTTTTATTCCAAGTACAAACAAAAAACAAAACAAAAGAGTGTAAAAATGTGGATGTGTAACCAATGGGATTCTGCAATCTTTGTAATGTTTTGAATAACCAATAAAAAAAAAGAGTCCTAGGCTTGAGATATTGTTTATCCCAAACTGGAGAAGGAGCCAAGGGGGAAGACAGAGTTGCCAGTTCATTCAATGGCAAGATGAGCCAGGTAAATTTCTAAGTTGATCTGGCATATGATAATAAAGGAACTAGGAAGTGAAAACTTGTTAGAAATGCTAGAATGGAAGAATATGAGCCCAAAAAAAGGGCTATGTTTGAAAGCTATTTCAACTACACAAAACCAAGGTTATCTGTAGGTCAAATTGCTTCCTCTTTAACATTTTGTGCCCTGTAATAGTCTCATACCTATAGCATATTATATCTTAAACTCAATGAATATAGGTTTAAAAAATTGTAGTACCTAAGGGGGAATGTGGCTCAGCAGTAGAGCACATGGCTGGCATGGGTGAGATCCAGGATTTAATCCCCAGTACTTTAATAAACTAATTAATAATTAATTAAATTTAAAAAGGGTAGTATCTAAACTTACTACTACAGACTAAGTGAATGTTGTATTTCTCTGGCCATTGCCCATAAAGAGGTTCTTATGAATAAGGATATAACAGCAAAACCAACATAGGAATTTTTGAATCATAGAGTCTGTGTATTAGATTGGACAAAATTGAATACTATGCAAATAAAATACAAATGCCTATCATTAAACCTCAAATGCTAGTAATTAGACACAATTAATTAGATGATGTAGAAAACATTTCAAAGAGAATGCATAGCACATCATGAATTTATAAAATTGCCAGTCTCTTCTGTCTTTTTTCCTTACCAATCTCAATTACTTTTCAAGAAGACATCTTAAAAAAAAAACATGAAATACCATATTGGGTCTTGCTCCACTTTAGTAAAACTTCAATTCAACAAAGTATTTTTGCACACCTACAACCTTCTCATACAGTGGACAGAAAGATGATCCATTCAAATATAACCCCTACCTTAAAGGAGATAATATAGTCCATAAGTGAAATAATATATACATAAATGACCTCAATTTTGAGGAAAAGCCAAAATGCCATAGATTTTCCAGAAAACCCACCAGTTATTTTTAATTAATCATAACAGTTCATCAGAAGAATAATGCATAATTCATAGATTTTATTTTTCTTAAGTAACAGCAGTATATATCAAATCAATCCATCTGAGAGACAGCTGGAATCCAGTCTCACATTGTCAGACACAGTCATGACCAGAGGAATTGATGAAGTTTGGAAAGATTTTAGGATACTGAATACTAAAATTATCCTAAACTCAAAAGCCAAACTATTCATCACTTATATACAGGAAAATAAAAGTAGGAAAAGAACAGTTACACTTCTCAAGTATCTTATATCTTCAAATGTCCCTTTGCAAGGCTTCTTAAACCATATAATAATGATACAGCAGTACTCCAAAGTCCACATTAAACAAAAAGGGTTATTTTCCAGAGATGTGATCATGTTTAAGAGTCCAGTTTAACAGAATTTAGCCACTGATGATTTAATCAAAGGATATGATTATCCTCCTAATATGCCTTGAACCATTTTCAAATTAATATTGCAGTTCTGACAGCCTTGATGTTCTTTTTGTTCCTTCTTTTGGAAAATATTTATATATCTTCAGTTGGTACTATCTTTTGGAACTAACTAGTTAAAGCAGTGGTTTCTAAATATTATTTGAAGAGTTAATTTTTCTATCCCAAATGATCAAGAAATCATATGAAAGAAATATCAAAGTGGGCTGGGGTTGTAGCTTAGTGGTAGAGCACTTGCCTAGCACATGTGAGGCCCTGGGTCCATCCTCAGCACCACATAAAAATCAATCAATCAATCAATCAAATAAAGATGTTATGCTAATCTACAACTAAAAATGTATTTTAAAAAAGAAAGAGAGAGAAAAGTGAACCTGATCTGGCTGAAGCAGGGCTATGGATGTACACAGCTCTGCTGCCTGAGCCTCCCTATTCTCCCCAATCCCTCAGTAAGACTGCTTTACAGAACTTGCAAACAAGAAGGTATCCCCACAACAATATCAGGGTAAATATTATTTTAATAGATGGACAGAATTCCTCAGAAAAGGAACAACAATATATTTAACACAATGACTTAATAGTCAATTGGTTATAAAAGGTAAAAGAGGAGGAGAATCCAGATTAGAAAAACAAAGCTTAAAAATTCAGCAAATCCAAATTTTCTGAATAAGAATTGAATAAAACTTTTTTTAGGGGGGGGAACAAGATGGGTGATGCTGTAAAATAAACCTCCTCTATTTCCCCAAGCAAAAAAAAAGCTAATATGGTTGGACATTTGTTGTTAAAAATCAAAGAAATGTGACTGAGTTTCTGATTCTGGACTGGTGTGGAACAAAGAAGATTGGAGGGAAAAGAGGCAAATAACAATAAGAACTCAGTGGAAGCACAAAACTCAGAACTAGAAGTAATAAGAAAATTTCAGTCCCTTTGAATTTACAGAAAAAAATGGAGAACAATAGACTTCCAACTCAATATGAGATAGAACCCTAGAATAATTTTACCTGAATTCCAGATGTGCAATTCAGATTGAGGTCTTAGTATTATTTTGGATATATGAAGGATGTATGACATTTCGGCTTGGAATAAAAATAATTGGAAACATTACTCTCTTATCCCTAAGTCCTCAGTTATTACAGAGAAAGAGAGGCAGTCAGGGATGGAGGGAGGGAGAGAGCAAGGGAAGAAGTGTGGAGAGACAGAGAGAAAGACAAAGAGACAGAGCCACAGAAACAGGGACAGAGACACAGAGACACAGAGAAGGAGACAGACAGAAGAGAGTAAAGGGCAAAAAAAAGTTGAAGAGAAAAAATATGAGGATAAAAACAGAAATAGAAGAGGTATGGTATAAAGAAGATAAGTAGGAGACTAAGAAAAGATGTTTAAAAAGTAAGGCAAGGATATATATTTATTCAAGTCAGGAAAGAGCCTTTAAAAAATCAACTTGTCTCCTCACATAAATTGTAACTTCAAAAGTCTAGTGGCCTCAAAAAGAATGGTTTATTGTAATTCTGCCTTCTCAGTTATCTCCCAATTTGCCATATGGAGAAGGGAGAGTGGGGGGTCTCTATAATTTTTTTTTTCTGAGAATTTTCATATGTGACAGAGAAGGGAAATCTTGGAAAAATAACTTACCCTCAAAAACACCTGAGCCTTGGCATTGCCATAATATTGCCTCTATGAATTATCACCCTATTCCTTTCTACTTGGGATTTTAACTTCTCTTTAATTCTTGAAATATTTTTGCTTCTCTCTCTCTCTCTTGCTCTCTCTCTCTCTCTCTCCATCTTAGAGAGAACATTATTACCTTTTCTGTAACAGCACACTATTATTCCTTGTATGTTTGGTTAAAGTTAACTTGCTCATGAAAGCTCTTTTCTAGGAGAGATTTCCTGTAGCATTCCATTCATGATGCTGCAGTAGAGATTATTTCAGCTTATTCCCATACCTCATTATCAGGCTAGTGCCCAGCACAAAGCTTGGTCACCTTACAGTCACATGGAGAAAACATTTGTTTTTTCTTCCCTTAAACCTGTGCTTCCCAATATTTTGGAACTCTGAAGACCTCTAACAACCACATATTTGTGGAACTGTTTTCTGCATTACCTTAGCAGCTGAATAAAAGTATCTATGCTGACCAGTAGCTATTGAATTGGATAATGATTTTATATTTTATATTCATTATGCTTTATTAATTGTGGGAACTACACATATTTATCCGATCAATTGTAGCACATGAAGTACCACTGATGTTATTTATTCATCCAGAGATGGTACCTTCTCCTCAAATACAACCTTGTCCCCTTGCAATAATTCAATAACCCCCCTCCCAAGAAACTTGAGGCTCACAAATTGGAAATCACTGGAGTCATCTTAACTGGAATTGTCTTTTCCCAATGTTTAATTTTAAGACTGCCCCTGAACACCATACCCTACAAATCATACTCCTTCAAAATTCAAGTGTTCAGTTGAAATCACCCATGAGTGTACTTGCTGATGTGCCCTCATTATTTTTATATCCATAAGCAGACTACCACCTCAGAAGCAGACATCTACTGCAATTTCTTCTATTACTCATGCTTCCCATGGATCATACTCAAATTACCTGGGCAGTGATATTCAATAAATACTGTTAAGTGAAAAATATCACTCCTTGGTTCCCTCTATGTATCCATGTCTTTCTTTTCATGTCTTTCACCCTCTAGCAGTATGTAAGTATCTATAAGTCCCTTAACACTCCAGACTATTTCAGATCACTGTGATCTTGCACTTTTTAGGATTCCCTGCCAGGAATGTCCTTCCCTGCGTTGTCTACCTGCGAAATTCTTAATTCCTCATTTTATGCCTACATCTATTTCACTATTTATCTACATGTGTGCTTCACCAGCTGGACTGTGGGATTTGGGAGGATGTACCATTTTCTTCATCCCTCAACTGAACAAATATTTGCTAATCATCTATGTCTGTCTCCTTACACAATCTTTGAGCTCTGTGAGAACAATAATTATTATGGTTATATCTTTACTATCCTCTCAAAAGCTCCTGTGTTAATGCATAAACTTTCAATTTTCAGAGGTGAAATGATTAGCTTATGAAGGCTGTAACCTCATAAGTGAATTAATTTATTTGATAGATTAATAATTTAGATGAACTACTTTAGGTAGGTAGGACATGGCTGGAGGAATTTGGTCCCTTGCTCCTCTTTTTCTGCTTCCTGGCTGCCATAAGATGACAGCTTTCCTCTGTCACACCCTTCTGTCATGATATTCTACCTCACCTCAGGCCCACAGAAATGGAGTCAGCTGACCATGGACTGAACCTCTGAAACTGTGAGCCCACAATAAATATTTACTCCTCTAAGTTGTTCTTGTCAGCTATTTTGATCATAGCAACAAAAGAGTTGAGTAACAAAATGACTATATTATTAACATTTCTAAATGACTACAAGACAGTTGCTGACACATAGTTTGAACTCAGAATATATTGATTGAATTGATTTAATATTACAATTGTAAAATGTTTCCATCCTTTGATTGTAATCTGAATGTCTTATGTGTACAAGATCAGCCATTAGAAAAATTTTAGAATGACTTTTAGGTCTCAGAGAATGATTGTTTTCTGTTTCTGCATATTTGTGATATTTTTTTAAAGAGAGAGAGAGAGAGAGAGAGAGAGAGAGAGAGAGAGAGAGAATTTTAATATTTATTTTTTAATTTTCGGCAGACACAACATCTTTGTATGTGGTGCTGAGGATTGAACCCAGGCTGCATGCATGCCAGGCAAGCGTGCGACCACTTGAACCACATCCCCAGCCCTTGTGATATTTTTTTTTCTAATATTGCTGTAAAAAGCAGTCCTATTGGGCTGGGGTTGTGGCTCAGTGGCAGAGTGCTTACCTAGCATGTGTGAAGCACTGGGTTCAATTCTCAGCACCACATATCAATAAATAAAATAAAGATCCATTGATAACTTTTTTTTTTAAAAAAAAGCACTTCTATTAAGTGGTTAAAAAGAAAGACACTGGAATCAGAAAAATCTGGGTCTAAATTCTGACTTTGTTACTTATTACTTGTGTGACCTTGGGCAACGCATCTCATCTCTCTGAACATAAAGTTCTTTTTATATTTTTGAAATTTTTATTATGTTTATATTAGTGTATAATAATTATACCTAATACTATGATTCTTGTGAAATACTTATATATGTACATAATATAATTTGCTCCATTTCATTCCCCAGTATTTATCCTTTTCCTATCATTCTTTCTCCTACTAATCCCCTTCCTCTACTTTAAGGATCTTCCTTCTATTTATTTTTAAATATTTTAATTGGTGCATTATAATTATACAAAAGAGTAGGATTGTATCTCAACTTCATCACCTATAAGACATGGACAAAAATACTACCTAGTCCCCCTGTCAAATGCATTAGCAAAGAATCTGACAGATATTAAGTGCTCAGTTAACATTAGCTGATGATGCTGAAAGTATTAAGGGTTAATATATATCCCAAAAAGAGTGCCTGCCAGAGGCCCTGAGTGAAGCACAGGTATAACCTAAATATATCCCTTTAAATTACTATCCATTCATCTCCCAAAGTTCTTCCTTAGGGACCAGGAAAAAAAAACTTCTAGCAAGTTGGAGAGAAATATCCTTTTGAGCTTTCAGAGGTTTGAGGACAATTATCAGTGTCATCAGTATAAATTCCATAGGCTACCAGATAGATGAGGCAGTTCTTCATCTGGAGGTTGGTTACCTATGGAAAAGCAAATTATGTTCTCCACTAAAAAAAAATCATATGATAACAAAATATCCATGAAGAGGAATTGAAAAACAACAATAAAAATCAGCAAAAGGAGATATTATACTAAAGAAAAAACTAATCAAAGAAGAAAACAAGTTAAATACCATAAATAAACAAAAATGGCTGGAATACAAATCATGTGTCAATAATAACCCTGAATGTTAATGGCTGAAATTCACCAATCAAAAGACATGGGTTGGCAGACTGGATTGAAAAAAGAGACCCAACAATATGCTCCTCCAAGAAACTCATCTCATAAGAAAAAATATTCCCAGACTGAAGGTTGGGAAAAATCATACCACTCACAGGGACTGCAGAAGCAAGCAGTGGTGGTTTCCATCCTCATATCAAATAGACTTCAAGACAAAGTTAATGAAAAGAGACAAAGATGGATATTTCACACTACTTAAGGGAACCATTCATCAACAAGACATAACAATAACAAATTTATATGCCCCAAACAATTGAGAGTCTATATTCATCAAACAAACTCTTCTCAAGTTCAAGAGTCAAACTGACCACAACATAATAATTCTGGGTGACTTTAACACACCTTTTTCTTTTTTTTTTTTTTTCAAAGAAAGAGTGAGAGAGAGAGAGAGAGAGAATTTTTTAATATTTATTTTTTAGTACTTGGCGGACACAACATCTTTGTTTGTACGTGGTGCTGAGGATCGAACCCGGGCCGCACGCATGCCAGGCGGGCGTGCTACCACTTGAGTCACATCCCCAGCCCCAACACACCTTTTTCACCACTGGGTAGATCCTCCCAATAAAAGCTAAACAAAGAAACTATAGAACTCAATAATATAATCAATAACTTAGACTTAACTGACATAAATAGAATATTTCATCATTCAATGAATGAATACACTTTCTTCTCAGCAGAACATGGATCCTTCTCTAAAATAGAACATATATTATGCTACAAAGCAACTCTTAGCAAATACAAAATGTAGAGATACTACCCTGTCTTCTATCAGATCACAATGGAATGAAATTAGAAATAAATGACAAAATAAATAATAAAAGCTACTCCAACACTTGGAGACTAAATAATATGCTACTTAATGAACAATGGGTTGCAAAAGACAACAATGAGGAAATTAAAAAATTCTTAGAGGTCAATGAGGACACAGATGCAACATATTGAAATCTCTGGGATGCTACGAAGGCAATATTAAGAAGAAAGTTCTTTGCATGGAGTCTGTTAGTTAAAAGAAGAAAAATTCAAAAAATAAATGACTTAACATTACATCTTAAAGCCCTAGAATAAGAACAAATCAACACCAAAGGCAGTAGAAGACAGGAGATAATTAAAATAATAGCTGAAATCAATGCAATTGAAACAAAAGAAACAATTGAAAAAATTGACCAAAAAATGGTTCTTTGAAAAAATAAATAAAATTGACAAACCCTTAGCCATATTAACAAAGAGAATGAGATAGAAAACTCAAAATTACTAACATACATGATTAGAAAGAAAATATCACAACAGACACTATAGAAATACAGAAGATAATTAGAAATTATTTTGAAAACTTGTACTCCAATAAAATAGAAAATATAGAAGACATTGACAAATTTCTAGGGTCATATAATTTGCCCAAACTGAATCAGGATGATATACCCAACTTAAACAGATCAATTTTAAGCGAAGAAATAGAAGATGTCATCAGAAGCCTACCAACCAAGAAAAGCCAAGGACCAGATGGAAACACAGCTGAGTTCTACAAGACCTTTAAAGAAGAACTAATACCAATACTCTTCAATTTATTTCAGAAAATAAGAAAAGAGGAAGCACTTCCAAACTCATTATATGGGGCCAATATCACCCTGATTCCAAAACCAGGCAAAGACACATCAAAGAAAGATTACTTCAGACCAATATCTCTAATGAACTAGATGCAAAAATTCTCAATAAAATTCTGGCACATGGAATATAAAAACATATCAAAAAGATCATGCACTACGATCAAGTGGGGTTCAACCTGGGATGCAAGTTTGGTTTAACATATGGAAATCAATAAATGTAATTCATCACATCAATAGACTTAAAGATAAGAATCACATGATCATTTCAATAGATGCAGAAAAAACATTTGACAAAATACAGCACCCCTCATGTTCAAAACACTAGAAAAACTAGGGATAACAGGAATATATCTCAACATTATAAAACTATTTATGCTAAGCCCCAGGCCAACATCATTCTAAATGAAGAAAAATTTAAAGCATTCTCTCTAAAAACTGGAACAAGACAGTGATGTCCTTTTTCATTACTTCTATTTAATATAGTTCTTGAAACACTGGCCAGAGCAATTTGACAGATGAAAGAAATTAAAGGGATATAGGCAAGAAAGGAAGAACTCAAATTAGCCCTATTTGTTGACGATATGATTCTATACCTAGAAGACCCAAAAAATTCCACCAGAAAACTTCCAGAACTAAATGAATTCAGCAAAATAGCAGGATACAAATCAACACCCATGAATCAAAGGCATTTCTGTACATCAGTGACAAATCCTCTGAAAGGGAAACAAGGAAAACTACCTCATTTATAATAGCCTCAAAAAAAAAAAACTTGTGAATCAACCTAACAAAACAGGTGAACAACCTCTACAACAAAGACAACAGAATGCTAAAGAAAGAAATTAAAGAATACCGTAGAAGATAGAAAGATCTTCCTTATTCTTGGATAGGCAGAATTAATATTGTGAAAATGACCATACTACCAAAAGCATTATGCAGGTGTAATGCAACTCCAATCAAAATCCCAATGACATTCCTCATAGAATTAGAAAAGCAGTCATGAAATTAAAAAAAATAAATGAGACCCAGAATACCTAAAGCAATCCTTAACGAGAAGAATGAAGCAGGTGGCATCATTATACCAGACCTTAAACTATACTACAGAGCAATAGTAACAAAAATGGCATGGTATTGGCACCAAAATAGACTTATAGACTTATAGACCAATGGTATAGAATAGAGGACACAGAGAAAAATCTACATAATTACAGTTGTCTTATATTAGATAGAGGCGCCAAAAACATATATTGGAGAAAAGATAGCCTCTTCAACAAATGGTGCTGGGAAAACTGGAAATCCATATGCAACAAAATGAAATTAAACCCCTATCTCTCACCATGCTCAAAATTCAACTCAAAGTGGATCAAAGACCTATATATTAACCAGAGATCTGGAATCTAAGAGAAGAAACAGAAGGATCAAATCTCCATCATATCAGATTAGGCCCGTATTTCCTTAATAAGACTCCTATAGCACAAGAATTAAAATCAAAAACTAATAAATGGGATGGATTCAAACTAAAAAGCTTCTTCTCAGCAAAAGTAACAATTAATTAGGTGAAAAGAGAGCCTACAGCTTGGCAGCAAATTTTTACCCTTCACACATCAGATAGAGCATTAATTTCTAGGGTATATAAAGAACTCAAAAAGCAAAACACCAAAAAAATAATAATCTAATCAATACACGGGCCAAGGAACTGAACAGATACTTCTCAGAAGAAGATATACAATCAATCAACAAATATATGAAAAAATGTTTAACATCCCTAGCAATTAGAAAAATGCAAATCTAAGCCTCTCTAAGATTTCACCTCACTCCAGTCAGAGTGGCAGCTCTTAAGAACACAAACAACAATAAGTGTTGGCGAGGATGTGGGGAAAAAGGCACACTCATACATTGCTGGTGGGACTGCAAAATGGTGCAGCTAATATGGAAAGCAGTATGGAGATTCCTTGGAAAACTGGGAATGACCCAGCTATTCCAATCCTCACTGTATACTCAATGGACTTAAAAACAGCATAGTACAGAAACACAGCCACATCAATGTTTATTGCACCATAATTCACAATAGTTAAACTGTGGAACCAACCTAGATGTCCTTCAGTAGATAAATGGACAAAAAAATGTGGTGTATATACCAATGGAATATTAGTCAGCAATAAAAGAGAATAAAATCATGGCATTTGCAGGTAAATGGATGGAGTTGGAGACTATAATGCTTAGTGAAACTAGCCAATCCAAAAAAAAGCAAATGCTGAATGTTTTCTTTGATATAAGGAGGCTGATTCATAGTGGGGTTGGGAGAGGGATCAAGGGAGGATTAGACGAACTCTAGGTAGGGCAAAAGGGGTGATAGATAGGGCTGAGGGGTGGGAGGGGAAGGAAGGGGGAATGGGAGGGGAAAGGAGGGAACATGGGGTAGAAAAGACGTTGGAATGAGATGGACATCATTACCCTAAGTTCATGTATGAAGATACGAATGGTATGAATATACTTTGTGTACAACCAGTGATATGAAAAATTGTGCTCTATATGTGTAATATGAACTATAATGCATTCTGCTGTCATATATAACAAATTAGAATTAAAAAAGAAAAAAGAAAAAAATCATGATATTTTGAATGTCTGTATTTTATAAAATGTTTTCTAATAAAAAGTGGACAAAAGGTCTTTTTTAAAATCAGAAATTAGGCTAAAAGTGAATATAAATAGTGCTAGAATGATTACTAAGAAGACTCATTGTTGTATGCAGATGGCCTGGCAAATGGTGTGGGGGGTTGAGGGGAGGCATTAGCAGCCTGGAGTGACTTAAAAGCTGGCAAGCAAGAAAAGGGCTAATTGGAAAAGGGCCATTTCAAGGATTCACTTTGCTGGCAGAAAGCCACAAAACATGTCATCAATCTCATTTTGTTCCCTTCTGATTCCATTCAGTAAATAGTTAGAGGTTAGAGAATGGATAGACTATCTCAGTTCAGCTAAATTACAAAAGGCTTTTAGGTTCCAGGTCACAGATTGGCAAACTGTGTAAACAGCCAAATAGGAAATACTTTATGTTTGCAGACCATACAGTCTCTGTCAGAATTAAATTTGATTTATATGCAAAAAAATAGTCATAGAAAATATAAATAGATGTGACCATGTTCTAATAAAATGTTATTTAAAAAGATAGCCTACTAACTTGAAATGGCTCATGGCTATGGTTTTACTACTCCTGCTCCAGAAGAATTCATCTTAGGATGCCAAGAAAAGAAGTATTTGTGGGAAATGGGAAAAACTTATGCAGAGTCAACATCATGAGGTTAGGGCCATTAGCCAGTTATATGACCTTGGATAAACTATATAATTTGTTTATTCCTCAGTTGCCTTATCTATGAAAAGACATAGTTTTAAATGTTGGTCTCCAAGGTCCTTTCCAATGCTAAAATTATGCAAATTTCCTGTTGTACCAGTGATTGTCAAATTTTTAGCCCTAAATTGAATCTGTTCTTTAAAAAAGTATTATGTCCAAAGCATAAAAGCTTAAGTGAAGATGGACTTAGTTTGTTTGAAGCTGTGGAATGATACTCAAAGTCCTGTCTTCCCCATTGTGAATACAAATTAATGACCATTCTCAAGTCCTTGATTCCCATTCATAGTTTTCAAAATCCTAATTTAGTTCACAGTAACAGATTTAATGATGGATGTTGACTTTATTATAATATTATCCTACTTCCCAGTTCTTTACAGGTTATAAATCTCTTCCACATGTTTTCTACAAACCAAAATTTCCCCAATAGTGTATCTGCACTTCAGTGACTGATTTCTCTCAAACAAGTAATCATAAACATTTCAGGAAACATATCAAACAAAAAAAATGAGTTAATTTTGACAAGAATGCACATTTTTGCTTATTTTATCTGAATATCTTAAAAGAGAGAAACTGATAACATTCTCTAAAATAATTGAGCTAGTTTGGCAAAGTCAGTCATAAGTTTGAATAAATGTGACACTAACTATTGTGTTGGTTATTCCTGAATAGCTTTTTAAAAGCTTATTGAAATTGTTAATATCTAATGTATAGGGTGTGATGTTTTGATATACATAATGAACTACTTATTCAAGTCAAATGAATTATTAATCCAAGTTATCACAGTTACAATTTTGTGTGTGTGTATGTGTATGTGTGCGTGTGTGTGTATTGAGAACACATAAGATCTATCTACTATGTTGGGAGATTCCAAATATATGATTCAGTATTATTAATTACTACAGATCCCAAGCTGTGTGCTAGATCTCTAGAATTTATTTCTACAAAACTGAAATTTTGTACCCTTTGACTAACATCTCCCCAATTCCCTTCTCCTGCTTTTGTTAATCACCCTTGTACTCTGTTTCTATGAGTTTGACTTTTTTAGATTTCACATATAAGTGATATTATACAGTTTGTGGCCATGTCTGGTTTATTTAACTTAACATAATATCTTCCCATTTCACAGAGAAACATGCACTTTTGCAGTCTGAAATCAATAGACTAGAAGTTGAGCTTTTGTATAGCAGCAAGGATGGTATGCGATCTGTTTACTATCAGAATTTGTGTGTTTGTTTCTGTGTGAGTGTGTGTCTGTGTGTGTGTGTGTGTGTGTGTGTGTGTGTGAGAGAGAGAGAGAGAGAGAGAGAGAGAGAGAGAGAGAAAGAGGAGATTGATTTCATTTGTTGAGAAAACTGAGAAGGAGAAGAGAGAGGAGTCATTAGGTAAGGAAAAAGCAAAATCATAACAGCCTGTGCAAAATCATTGGAGTCCAATGCAGTAAAATCAGATCTAAACTGGGATTTTAAAAACCTACTATTATTGCCTCTGTTATTCTGAAAATCCTCAAAAAGCTGATAATATCATGGCTAGCTGGCATCTAGGGGGAAATTTTATTCAAGCCAGCTGGTTTTTCCTAACAGCACCTGCAAAATTAGGCTAAATTAACTAAAGGCCTACCACAAATTATTCACACTGCCCCAGGAGACTCAAGCAGTGGTGCAGGATAGTTTAAAAGACCAAAAATAAAGGGAGAATATGATGAAACTGTCTCGCCCCAATTACTTTCACCATTCATAATTTCCACTTAAGGCTAAATGAAAAGGTTTTCTGCTTTAGTATTTCCATAACTTCTGAAATCTTAAAGTAAGAATTGGACAACATTGCACCATACTGGCTATGCAACAAATTTATAATACAGGAATAAGAATACATATATTGAGTATGAGGATTGAATTGAAAGCAAAAATTCAGAATTTATTGAAATAATATGTTGTAGATGGAAGGAATAAAGAACTAGCACCAAAAAGGTACAGGAACCAAGTTAGTTCCAGAAATCATGATAAAAAAATGGTAACCAAAACTCTTCAGAGAGGCTTGAGGATTGTCATAAGAATGGTAATGGGCTGCTCTAATCTTTCACGTGGAAAATTGATGTCATCTCAATCTTATTCACAATGCTGTGCACATATAGCTTGAAGTCCTTGCCAATGAACCTGATACCATTTTAAACCTTCTAAGGTAGATATTAATCCCAAGTAAGGATTGTATGCCTCTGTACTTGCACTAGTGAAGACAAGAAATTCCCAAGGAGATAATAGGAAAAGAAGATAAAGAACAGAGGGGATTAATTTAGGGTGATTATCAAGTTCAAGCTCATCACTTGACTAGACAAGGCCACAGCATCTCAAGTATTAGACACACCAGCACTGGCCATGGAGGCAGGAATGCTCATTCCCTAAAGGAAAATTGGGACCTATTTTCCAAAGAGGAGGAAATTAATACAAAAGAGCAATGAAATAAAATGTTCACATTTTTTCTTGAATTAGTCTCCTCTAGGGCTCTGATACTTCCAAATTCTTCCTTATCTAGTACTGAGTCATCTCTTTATGGCTTTTGCCCACAGACATGAGTTCTACTTGTGTGCTTATGCAAAATAAATCTTCCTTTTCCACTCAGAACTCTGTGTGTGTGTCACACATAGACACACACACACACACACACACACACACACACACACACACATTTCCCTGTTTCTTTCCCCCAACCCCTTTCTTTTATGGGCATACTTCAGTCATTTTATTTTATTTACTTAATATATTTATTTATTTATTTTTGCTTAGAGTATTCAGAGTTACTTCTTTCTTTGTCTATAAACCATGTTTTCCTTGATTTTGGTATGGTTTACTCCCTTGCATTATGCAAGCATTTGTTAAAATGTCATGTTCTCATACAGAGTTTCTAACCACCTCATTATTTTTTTAATTATGAAATATTTATGCATAAAAAGAACATACACAATACATGTATAAGGCATAAAGATAAAACAACAAAATACATGTCACCATCATTTACATTAAAAGAAAGAGCATTACAAGTTTCAAGACCTCTCTGATCCCTTCCTTTACAATGAGTTAGCCACTGTCCTAAAATATGTCAGTCATCATTTCTTTACTGGGCTTTATATTATTACTATATTCATATGTAACCATAGAAATACATTTCTAGTTTCATAAAAGGTTTTAGTTGATGTAAATGTAGTCATACATATGCATTCTTATATGACTTGATTTTATATATATTATATTTGTAAAATTCATTCATGCTGTTATGTATTTTTATAGCTGATTCTTTTTCACAAATGTATAGTATTTTGTTCTCTGAATACATTATATTTTATTCACCATTGTACTGTCAATGAACATTTATGTCATTTCCAGATGTTTATTACTAACAATGATGCTATTATAGGAGAGAATGATGAATAGGCAGAACACAGAGGATATTTAAGGCAGTCAAACTGCATTATACAATATTATAATCATGAACACATGTAATTGTACATTTGTCAAGCCAACAGGATATACAACACTCAGTGAATCCTAATGTAAGATATGAACTCTGGATGATAATGATGTGCCATTATAAGTATATCCATGGCAATAAAAATACCACTGTCTTGGGAGATGTTAGTAATTCGGGAGGCTGTAGATGTGGGGGCATAGAGAGGATATAAACTCTACTTTCTGTTCCATTTTTCTAGGAACGTAGTCTCTAACAATCAAGTTCATTTGAGAAGAAATGCTACGGCCAATTGTGGGGGATGGGGGTACCTGTACTCCAGCTACTGAGAAGCCCAAGGCAGGAAGATGGAAATTTTAAGTCCCAAGCCCAGGCAACATAGTGAGACTTTGTCTAGCAATGATATTATGGACATCCATGCATTAATTTAACAAAGAGTCACTAAATACCTACTATAGAATAGGAAGTAATCTAGGTCCATAAATTTCATTAGTAAAAAAGGAAAACAAACGGTCTGGCTGCATGGAGTTTATATTGCAGTGGAGAGAGACATAAAGTAAATAAGTCAGTCAAATATTCAGCATATTCAATGGTGATAAATGCTAGTGGTAAAATAGAGCAGGAAAAGGTTTTAAGGGGTGTTGACAGGTGTGTTAGCTTTCTGACACTATGGAAAAAATGCTTGAGATAAGGCTGGAGAAGTAGCTTAGTGGTAGAGTACTTGTACAGCATGAGTGAGGCCCTGGGTTCAATCCTCAGTATCACAAAAATTTGGGGGATAAATAAATTAGAAAAAGAAATTTTTATTTAAAAATTTTGGTATTGTAGATTGAACCCAGAGGAACTTTTACCATTTAGCCGCATCGTCAGTAAATTTTATTATTTTTATTTTGAGACACAGTCTCAATGAATTGCTTAGAACCTTGATAAGTTGCTGATGTTGGCCTTGAACTTGCTGTCCTCCTGCCTCTGCCTCCAAAATTTCTGATATTACAGGTGTGTGCCACTGCAACCAGATAGAGAGTATCAGGGTATAATTATAAAATACAGTGGTCAGGGTAAAGCTTACTGAGGGGATATTTAAGTAAAACCCTGAAGTAGGTGAGAGAGCAAATCATTCTCTTCTGGGTGAAGATTGTTTCAGTGATAACAACAAATTAACAAGTCCCAAGATAGAAGCATTTATGGAGTGTTAAACAAAGAGCAAGGAAGGTTATGAGGTTAGAGATGAGTGAGCAAGGAAGAGAGTAAAAGAGCATAAGTTCAGATGGGTAGTGAAAAGGTAGGCAAAACAGATTCTACAGAATCTTAGATAATTGGTAGAATTTGTGCTTTTATTTTGGGAGAGATGAAAAACAAGATAAAACAAACAAATAGGTCTTTTGCAGAACATATATATCTCTAGAGTATGTAGTAGTAGAATATCTGTATCATAGAGAATACATATCTTGAACTTCACTAATTAATGCCAACTTGTTTTCAAATAAAGCCACAACGGTATATACTCCCACTAGTATTAAATAAAGGATAGCCATAGCTCTCCAATTTAACCAACATTTGTCAGTATCAGGCATGTGTGTATGTGTGTGTGTGTGTGTGTGTGTGTGTGTGTGTGTGTGTGTGTTGCAAATCTGGTAGACTTAAGATACCTCATTAAAGCTATAGTTTATCTTTCCCTGATGACTAATTGACTAATGATACTGAGATTTTATTGATTTTGTTCATAAAATAATTTTATTTTGAAACTTTATATCCCATCAGCATAAGGGCTTTTAACCAAAACCAGCACTACTTTTGAAATACATAATATTTTAATTTGTTCAGATAGTTTATAAAAATTTCTGCACATGATGCTTTCACTGACAATTTTATCATAAGTCTCAAATAATATTTTGATTTTTTAAAGTTACTGTAGCATAATTACTTCCAGAATCTGTAAGACTTTGATAAATTGAGGAATAACTTATATGCAGTGAAATCCACAGATATTAATTATACAGTACTTTCATTTGGGCAAATATGTACAACTGTGTAACCAAGATTCTTTGTCCAGATGTAAAATAACCTATACATTTCCTTTTTACCTTCATATTACCCACCCCATTCCCTTCAACCCAGACAAGAAGTAACCACTGATTTGATTTCAATTGCAGATTAGTTTTTCCTGTTGTAGGATTTAATGCATATAAAATCATATTGTTTGTATGCTCTTATGTTTGTATGCTCTTATGTTTGCCTTCTTTTTAGTCAGCACATTTTTGAAATTAATTATTGTGTGGTATACATCAGTATATAGTTTACTTTTTAATGTGAGAAGCATTTTGTTGTATGAAGACACACTTTGTTAATTCAATCTTCTATTGATGACCACCAAGATTATTTGTAATTATATTTTTGATTAATATACCATTACAGATTGAATTTTTGAGTCCATCCTGAATTCATACATTGAAATCATACACCCATGTTGTGTTAGACAGCTTTCTTTTCTGCTAGTGGTGACTGAATCCACAGACACATTATTATGAGCCACATGCCCAGTCCTTTTTTATTTTAAGATAGGGTCTTGCTAAGTTGCTGAAACTTTCACTAAGTTTCTGAGGGTGGCCTCAAACTTGTGATCCTCCTGCTTTAGCCTCCTAAGTCACTGGAATTATAGACATGTGCTACTATACTTCCCTTAGACTAACCAAGAAAAAGAAGAGCCCCAAATAAGTAAAACCAGAGATGAAAAAGAAAACATTTCAACTAATACCACCGAAAAACAAAAGACCATATGAAACTACTATGCTAAATCATATACTAAATACTGTAAAATATCAAAGAACTGGATAAATTCCTGAATACATATAACTTATCAAAATTGAATCAAGAAGCCAAAAAAATTCTAATCAGACCAATAATATGTAATGAGATCAAAAGTGTAATTTAGGGCTGGGGATGTGGCTCAAGTGGTAGCATGCTCGCCTGGCATGTGCAGGGCGCTGGGTTGGATCCTCAGCACCACATAAAAATAAAATAAAATATGTTGTGTCCACTGAAAACTAAAAGATAAATATTAAAAAATTCTCTCTCTCTCTCTCTAAAATGTAATTTAAATATCCCATCTGAAAAATAGTCCAGGACCTAATGACATTCTAGTCAAACTCTATAAAACATTTAAAGAAGAACTAATTCAAATTTTTCTTTAACTACTCCAAAAAATTTAAATGGAAGGATCTTCTCCCAAATCTTTGTAAAATTCCAGGATTACCATTCTATCAAAACCAACAATGATGAATACAGATGCAAAAATGTTCAATAAAATGCTAGTGAACCAAATTCAAAAGCATGTTGAAAAGATAATAAATAATGATCAATTGGGGGTCATCCCAGGGATGCAAGGATTGTTCAACATATAGAAATCAATTAAATGTGATGAAAATCATCAAAATAATGAAGGACAAAAGCCATGTGATCATTTGAATACAAACAGAGATATAAAACCTCTACAAAAATCTATAACCTCTACAACTCCTCACAATAAAAAATAAACTCAACAAACTCGGAATATAAAGAACATACCTTGAAATACTAAAGGATACACATGAAAACCTAGGGTCAATATAATATTGAACAGGGAAAACCTGACAACATTTCTTCTAAGATTAAGAACAAGACAAGAATGTTACTTTTATCACTCTTATTTTTTATTTGTTTTAATTAGTTATACATGACAGTAGAATGCATTTATGCACTTTGATATATCATACATAGATGGAATATAATTTCTCATTTTTCTGAGTGTACATGTTGCCAAATCATATTGGTCATGCAGTCCCATATATACATACAGTAATAATGTGTTTTATTCTACTATCTTTCCTATCCCCTCATCCCCTCCCCTCCCCTCCCCTCCTATCACTTTCTTCTACCTAATCTAAGGTAACACTATTCTTCCCTAGTGCCCCACACCTTATTGTGAATTAGTATCCACATATTAGACAAAACATTTGGCCTTTGGTTTTGTGGGATTGTCTTATTTTGTTTAGCATGATATTCTTCAACTCCAACCATTTACTGGAAAATGCCATGATTTTACTCTTTTTTAAAGTTGAGTAATATTCCATTGGGTATATATACCATATTTTCTTTATCCACTCATCTATTGAGGGATACCTAGGTTGGTTCCATAGACTAGCTATTGTGAATTGAGATGCTATAAACATTGAGATGGCTGCATCACTTATAGTATGCTGATTTTAAGTCCTTTGGGTATAAACCAAGGAGTGGGATAGCTGGGTGAAATTCCAATTTTCTGAGGAATCTCCATACTGCTTTCCATAGTGGTTGCATCAATTGCAGTCCCACCAGCAAAGTATGAGTGTACCTTTTTCACCACATCCTCACCAACACTTATTATTGTTTGTGTTCTTGATAGCTGCCATTCTGACAGGAGTGAGATTGTATCTTAGAGTAGTTTTGATTTGCATTTGTCTAGTTGCTAGAGATGTTGAACACTTTTAAACCACTCTTATTTAATGTAAGAATGCAAGTCTTAGCAAGAGCAATTGAAAAGATAAGGGGAAAAAGGGCACTCACATTGGAAAGAATGAATTTAAATTATCCATGTTGGCAGATGGCATGATTCTATACTTAGAAAAACCTAAATATTAAATTAAAAAAATGTAGAACTTATAAATGAATTCAGTAAAGTTGCTGAGTACAAAAATCAAAGTACTAACATTTTCACATAGCAATGCCATACTTGCTGAAAAAATAACTAAGAAAGCAATCCTATTTATGATCGCTACAAAAACCCAAAATATTTAGGAATAAACTATTGAAATACAAATATATCTACAATGAATACTATCAAACACAGATGAATGAATCAGAGAAAACACACACACACACACACACAAATGGAGAGATATTCCCTGTTCATGAATTGGAAGAATCAACATTGTTAAAATGAATATGCTGCCCAAGCCCAAAGTAATCTATAGATTAATGCAAATCCTATTTTCACACAAATAGAAAAAAAAAACAATCCTACAATTCATATGTAACCACAAAAGACCTAGAATTGCTGAAGTGATCCTGGAGAGAAAAAGGCTGACGTTATCACAATATATATATGTATATATATATATATATATATATATATATATATATATATACACACACACACACACACACACACACACATACACACATACATATACATACATATATATATATATATATATATATATATACATACATACACTATAGAGTAATACATCAATATATATTCAGTATAAATGAATGAAACCCTGTCATTTTGCACAACATGGATGGAACTGTAAATCATTATGTTAAATGAAATAAGACAGACACAGAAAGACAAATACAAGTTCCCACTTGTAGAAACTAGGTAAACCTTGTAGATGATATAAATAGCATCATGCACACTAGATACTAGGAAGAGGAGATGGAGCAGGGACAGAAATAAGCTTAATAAGAAATAAGCTTAATAAGAACACAGAGTGGAGAAATGACTCCTAGTTATTCCTTAGCACAGTAGGGTTACTATTATCAGGCCCCAATAAAAATCCCCAATATTTCAAACTCCACTAATAATGAATAGTATAAATTTCCCAATACATAAAATGACTACTAGTTGAACAGATGGAAATGCTTGTTACCCTGATTTAATTATTATACATTTCATACTTATATTGAATTATTACAATGTACTCCATAAAGATGTATGAACTAAAAATAAAAATAATTAAGAAGATATACACATACTTGAAAATATACTACTAAGCTCATCACTAATCATCATGAAAACAGAACAAAACCTCAATGATACACCATCTTACCCCAGTTGGAATGGTTATTTTCAAAAAGACAAAAGCTAAGTGAAGCTAGCCAATCCCTAAAAAACAAATGCCAAATGTCTTCTTTGATATAAGGAGAGCAACTAAGAACAGAGCAGGGAGGAAGAGCATGAGAAGAAGATTAACATTAAACAGAGACATGAGGTGGGAGGGAAAGGGAGAGAAAAGGGAAATTGCATGGAAATGGAGGGAGACCCTCATTGTTATACAAAATTACATATAAGAGGTTGTGAGGGGAATGGGAAAATAAACAAGGAGAGAAATGAATTACAGTAGATGGGGTAGAGAGAGAAGATGGGAGGGGAGGGGAGGGGGGATAGTAGAGGATAGGAAGGGCAGCAGAATACAACAGTCACTAGTATGGCAATATGTAAAAACGTGGATGTGTAACCGATGTGATTCTGCAATCTGTATATGGGGTAAAAATGGGAGTTCATAACCCACTTGAATCAAATGTATGAAACATGATATGTCAAGAGCTTTGTAATGTTTTGAACAACCAATAATTTAAAAAAAAATTTAAAAAGCACACACACAAAAAAAGAATTGACTCGAGGGCTGGGGTTATGGCTTCGCGGTAGAGCGCTCACCTAGCATATGCGAGGCCCTGGATTTGATCCTCAGCACCACATAAAAATAAATAAATAAATAAATGTTTAAAAAAAGATAATAAATGTTGATAAGGACATGGAAAAAGGGAAACTCCCATACAGTTAGTATGAATGGAAATTAGTAGACCTATTATGTAGAACATTATAAAGGTTCCCTAAAAGACTAAAATAAAATTATAATACAATCCAGCTAAACTGCTACTGGGTATATAGCCAAAGGAATTAAAATAAGTCTGTCAAAAAGACATCTGCAGTTCTGTGTATATTGTAGTACTACTAGACACAATAGCCAAAATATAAAATCAATTTAATTTCTCATCAACAGATAAATGGATAAACAAAATGTATGAGCATGATGGACTATTATTTAGCCCTGAAAAATAATTAAATATTGTCACTTGAGACAATAGAAATAAACATGGAGGACATCATGTTAAATGAAGTTAAGTCAAACATACAAAGAAAATGCCACATATTCTCACTAATATATAGAAGTTCAATAGTTTGATATCATAGAAGCAGAGATTTGGATAGCAGTTTGTGGAGGCTAGAAAGGGTAATATGCTTAGAAAAGAGGAATAAGTTTTATTGTTCTATAACACAGGGTGAAGACTAAAGACAATCACAATTTATTATGTATTTTTAAATATCTAGAAGAAAGGATTTTGAGTATTTCCCGCACACAAAATAATAAATGTTCAAGATAATGGATATGCCAAAAATTCTGATTGATCAATATATATTGTATACATGTATCAAATATTACACTATTACTGGTTGTCAATTAAAACATTTTTAAAATGAAATGGAATTGCAGGCTAGGGGTATACATCGGTGGTAGAACACTTATCTAGGATGCACAAGGCCCTGAGCTCCAGCCCCAGCACTGCGAAAACTAGATGTTGCATCATATGTTCTTATAAGTCCTTCAGAAATCTGTTTCCCAAATCAAACTATCCAGTCTCACTTGAGTGGGGGTTTTCTTTTCTTAATTTCTTTCTTTTTTTTTTGGTTATTAAAAGGAATTATTTTATTGTGCATTCTTCTCATTTTGATAGCATTCTTTAGAGTCACTGTGTCATTTTTGATTTTTTGAAAACAAAGATATTTAACAGAACCCCCCTTCCCCTGCCTAAAAATGTTAGAAAATTAACCAGGTCACAAATCCTATCCACATTCAGAAGAGGAGCTAAGATAGGCTGTTAATGTGAAGAGAAATCAGTCGTGGGAGACAACCTATGGTATGCTCATCCCAGTAAGACTGCTGTTGCATTCTATGTGTCCAACTATATCATATAATTTGATCACATGGAGGAAATACTTTACCTATTTAGTACTTAATATTTTTCTAATAATTTTTCATTACCTTTCTTTAAACTGTTCTCTTTAAAGACACCCAAGAAATTAAAAAAAAAAAAAAACTGAGAGTGGGGCTTTTCTTACACTTCTGGAATTGTTTGACTTTGCAAAGATGCTGTACTTATTTAAAAGCTGGTTTGTTCATGATTTTTTTTTCCTGAGGAAATTGGTCTAATTTAAAAAAAATATTTCTGGCATCACTTTTGGTGATAAGCATATTCCTTGAAACAAATCAGACTTATTCTGTAGTTTAAATTCTGTTCTGAAAGTATAAAATCATTTAAAATTTTTTTCTGTTACTTGTGATGATTTTCTTTCCAATTACAATATTGTAAAATTAAAAAAAAACACTTAAAAGGAAAAAAGATTTATTTTGGCTTAAGATGAGGCAAAGTGTTCACCCCAAAGCAGCTGGAAAGGATAGAGAGAAGAGAGAGGAGAGAGAAAAGACAGAAGCTCACTGGTCAGGATCCCACTATCCTCTTCAAGGGCCTCCCCTATTGACACAAGTTCCTCCCAGGCAGCTCCACTTCATAAAGCTTCCAGCACCTCCCAATAGTGCTACAGACTAGTGAACAAATGTAATGTATGAGCCTTTTGGGAAATTAAATATTGAAACCTTAACATGAGGGGATAGTATCAGAAAGTGGGGAATTTGAGAGGTAGTTAGGTCATTAGGGCAGAACGCTCATACATGGAATCAGTGCCCTTTAAAAAGGGACCTGAGAGAACTCTCTTCTTTTGGCTATGTGAGGATGCAAAGAGGAGCTAGTGGACTGTCTCAGGAAAGAGGGTCCTCATCAGCACTCAAACATGGTGGTTCCATGATCTCAGATTTCCATCCTCCAGAATTCTAACAAAAGAATACTTAATGTTGAAATCAGTCTACGGCAATTTGTTATAGCAGTCCAAAATGAATAAGACAACTGGCATGAATATTCTTATGCAAAGCTCTAATATGGATAAATGTTTTCATTTATCATGGATAAGTTCCTAGGAGTGTAGTAGCCAAGTGAAGATTTAGAATCTGCCAAACAAAGTTTCTAAAAAGGTTTTATATTTTACGTTCCCACCAGCAATGAACAAGTTACAGTTGCTATAAAATATTGATGCCATTTTATGGTATCAGGATTTTTACCCAATTTACAGGGTGGTATGTCACTGCACTCTATTCATAATTTTTTCTGACATTTTTGTTTCCTATTGTGTGAAACATCTCTACATGTCTCTGACCCATTTTCCTGTGGAGATATGTGTCTTTGTCTTCTTTGCTTGTTTTTTAAGTTCTTTTCTCTTTTATTGGTACTTCAAATATATAATAGTGTGATTAATTGTTACATATTTGTCTTGGTCTTCTGAATTAATTAAAGGTAATTATATTTTCTGGTTTTTGATGACAGTTAAATGTGTTGCAAATATCTTCTGTTTCCAGCATATCATTTTATTTTCATAAAGATGTATTTTGATGATCAACTGTTTTCTTCACTAGTTTTATTGAGGTATAACCAACAAATAAAAATTGTACAATGTGATTTTTGATATCTATATACATTGTGAAATGGTTACCACAATTAAACTAATTAGCATATCCATCAACCCACAGTTAACTATTTTGTATACAATTAAGAACATTTAAAATCTCCTGCTTTAGCAAAATCCAAGTATATAATACAGTGTTAACTATAGTCATCATGGAGCATATTCAATCCCTAAACATATTCATCCTACAAAAATGAAAATTTGTAACTTTTGGTGAGCACCAGCACCTCCACAGGTCTTTCCAAGCTTCAATCTCTTCTTTGCTTCTATGAGTTCAACTTTTTATAGTCCACACATAATGGAAATTATGCAGTATTGGTATTTGTATCCCTAACTTATTTCACTTAGTATAATACCCTTATTGTCACAAATGATAGAATTTTTGTGAGGATGAAAAATATTCATATTAATTCCAATGGGTGTGAGATGATATCTTTTTGTGGTTTTGATTTTCATGTCCCTGATATCTTCATTTGGAAAATGTCTATTCAGGACCTTTTCCCAGTTTTAATAAGTTTGATTTCTTGCTAATGAGTTATTTAATTCCTTATATATTTTCATACTAACTTCTTATTAGATACATAGTTTGTAAATATTTTCATAAACCATACAAGCTGTCTCTTCACTCTGTTGATTTGCTGTGCAGATGCTTTTCAGTTTTATGCAATCCTATTTGTCTATTTTTGCTTTTGTTGCCTATGCTGTGGAGGTCATTTCCAAATATCACCATAAAAATCAATGTGAAGAAGCTTTTCCCCTAGGTTTTCTTCTAGAACTTTTAAACATTCAAGAATTATTTTAAGTCCTTAGTCCATTTTGAGTTTAGTTTTCTTTACGGTATGTAATTAAGACTCAAATTATATTCTTCTGTGTATCCAATGAATATCCAGTATTCCCACCAATATTCATTGAAGAAACCATCCTATTCTATTGTGTGATCTTGAAGTTTGTTGAAGATTATTCGCCTGTAAACATGTAGACTGTCTATTCCATTGTTTGTTTTTATACCAATCCATGTTTGGGTATGTTTTTAATACTAATACTATAGTGTTTTGATTACTTAACTTTGCAGCTTATTAGCTTTGTTCTTCTTGCTCAAGATTAATTTTTTTTATTTGAAATCTTCTATAGTTAGGCATGAATGAAGATTATTTTCTTATTTCTGTGAAAAATAACATCATGATTTTCATAGAGACTGCATTAAATCTGCAAATTGTTTGGGGTAGTATGTCTATGAACACCAAATATTTTTCATTTATTTGTGTCTTCAATTTCTTTTTGCCATTTTTAGTTATATATGATATTATAATGTATTTTGACACCGCATACATACATAGAGTACAGCTTCCCATTCTTATGGTTGAAGTTACATTGGTTGTGTATTTATATATGAACAGAAGAAAGTTATGTCATTCTACTATCTTTCCTATTCCCATCTCCACTCTTTCCCCTTCATCCTCCTTTGTCCAATTCAAAGTACTTCTATTCTTCCCTCACCCCTCCCCCTTATTGTGAGTTAGCATCCACATACCAGAGACAACATTTATTGTGTCTTTCTTTCAAAATATTTTATAGTTTCCAGTGTACAGCTCTTACGTGTACTTTGTTAATTTATCCCTAAGTATTTCATTCATTTTGATACTACTATTTTAAATGAGATTGTTTTCTCCATTCTTTTTTGGTAAGTTTACTGCTAATATATAGAAACACAATTTTTGTATGTTGATGCTGTATGTTGATATTGTATCCTGCAACTTTACTGAACATTATGAATTCTAAGAGGTGTGTGTGTGTGTGTGTGTGTGTGTGTGTGTAGTAATCAAGCTTTTCCACAGAGAAAACCATGTCATCTGCAAGAAGACATCATTTTTCTTCTTTCTTTGCAATTTTAGTAACTTTTTATTTTTCCTGTCTCAATACTGTAAAATCTCATTGCTGGCTAGGACTTTCAGTACCATGTTGAATAGAAGTGGTGATAGTGGATATCCTTCTCTTGTTGCCAACCATTAAAAAAAATTTTAGCCATTAACCATTGAGTATAATGTGGGCTTGTCTTCTATACCAAGTATTATCTTGAGGTACATTCTTCTTTGCCTAATTTCCTGGGAAGTGTTATCATGAAAGAATGTTGAATTCTCTCAAATGTTTTTTCTGCATTTATTGAGATGATCAAATAATTTTATCTTTAACTCGGTAAATGTGGCATATCACATTTATTGATTCTTATATAATAAATCATCATTGCATCATAAATGATGATTTATTATATGAGAATCAATAAATCAATAAATCCCATTTATCACACTTTATGATCCTTTTAATGCATCATGAAATTTGGTTTGAACATAACTTATTGAAGTTTTTTCCCTCTATGTTCATAATTGTTATTGGCCTATAATTGTCTTTCATTGTGGTCTCCTTCTCTGGCTTTGGTATCAGGATGTAGCTTTGCACAATGAACAACTTCATTCTCTTCAATATTTTGCAGAATTCAAGAATAATGGCATTAATTCTTTAAATGTTTGAAAGAATTCACCCGTGAAGATATAGGTATTAGGCTTTTCTTTATTGGAAGGTTTTTTTTTTATTGATTCAGTCTCATTTATCTTGGTCTGTTAAGATTTTCTTTATGATTTAGTCATTGTAGGTTGTATGTTTCCAATAATTAATCCATATTTTCTGTTGTATCCAATTTGTGTGTAAATGTTCAAAGTAGTTTCCTATGATGCCTTGTACGTTCTCTGCAGTATCAGTTGTAATGTCTCCTCTTTCATTTATAATTTTATGTGTTTCAATCTTCTTTTTTTTACTTTTTATATATAAAAGCTTGTCTATTTTGTTTATCTGCTCAAACCATCAATAATTAAATTGTTTTTTTCTACTGTTTTCTACTCTTTGTTTCATTTGGGGTTTTGGTCTAATGTTTATTATTTCCTTCTGCTCACTTTAAGCTGTTTGTCTTTTCTAATTCTTTGAGGTACAAAAGTAGATTGCCTATTTGAGATCTCTCTCTTTTTTTCTTAACATACCATTTCAATCTCTATTCCTCCCTCTTAAAACTACTTAGCACATTTCATAAATTTTAATATGTTGTGTTTCTCTTTTGTTTGCCCAATGAATTTTTAAATTTCCCTTTTTATTGTTTTTCCAGTGGGCATTTTTCAGAATCATATCTACTAATACATATTAGTTTTACAAGTTGATAGGATTCACTGTGATATTTCCATATTGCATCAATCATATCTATATAACCTTCTACTCATACCCCCTCCCTCTTCTGCTTCCCCACAGATCACTTCCCAGACCCTAAAAGTCCCTCTTAATTTCTTTATGTCATCCTTCCCACTTGCATTTCCCCATCTTAATTTCTTCTTTGATCCATTGATAGATCAAATATGTATTATTTACTGTTTGCATATTGTGGATTTTCCAATTTTCATTCAGTTACTAATTATATATTTACAGAAATATGGTCTGAAAAGAGATTGTATGATTTCAATCAAAAAAATTTAAATATGATTTACTGTACATAATATTGCTTTTCTGCTTGAAAATAATGTGTAACAAATAGAAAATTTTAAAAATTTAAATAATTTTTTAAAAAATAACATGTATTTTGCTGTTGTATGATAAAATATTCTCTATGTGTATGTTAGGATGCATTGTGGAAACTCATATTCAGCCAACTTACTGACATTACTCCAACGACCAAAAGATCATAATTTCATGAAATTTGTCATTTTTTTCTTTATTGTTCATATGTTTTTTCTTGATAAACAAATCCTTCCCAATATCAAATATATTCTTCTGTGAGTTTAAATTATTTCCTTTACCCTTTTAATTCTTTAATCCAACTATATTTTTGTGAATGATATGAGATCGAATTTATTTTTCACATATATAATCAAATGTTCTACCACCCTTAACTGAATAACCCCTTTTTCTCATCAGGAATCTACTATGAAGCTTTGTCAGAGATCAAGATTTGAGTTGGGTTTATTTTTGAGTCTTCTGTTCCACTTATTTATGTGACTACCTGCACTGACACATAAAAGCTCTAAGTACTGCATTGTTTATAAGTTTTTATGTATGGGAAAAATATAGTCTGCACATTTTTCCCTATATTCTTGAAAAGTATATTGAGTATCCCACACACTGTTTTCAACATCACCATCTATAACATATTCTATAACATAAATTTAAATTCAACTTTTAATTTCCTTGAAAAATATTGTTGGCATTTTTATTAGAATTCATGAATTTGGAAAGAATTAAGTTATCTACAAAAGTGAATTTTAAATTTTCCCCATAAATACATTACACATTTTAATAGGATTCAATTCAAGATTTTGTCAAGATTTCAAATGGCAGCTTTATTTTTTATTTTATTTTATATATTTTATTTTGGAATTCATTGTGGTACATTTACACATGCATAGAGTATAATTTTCCAAATCTATTCAATTTCCTTCCCTTTCCCATCTCTCATCCTTACTCCTCAATCTACTTCTGCTCAACAGATTTTACCTCTGTATTTATGAAATTTGATCCCCTTCACTTTTTACCCTTATATTTTTCTATCTTCTGCATATGAGAGAAAACATGCAACCCTTGATTTTGTGAGTATGATTTATTTCATTTAACATGACGTTCTCAATTTCCATCCATTTACTGGCAAATAACATAATTTCATTCTTCTATATGGCTTAGCAAAATCCTATTGCATGTATATACCACAATTTCTTCATACATTCATCTATTAAAAGGTACCTGAGTTGGTTCCATAACTTAGCTAATGTGAGTTGCACTGCTATAAATATAGATGAGGCTGACTGTATTACTACAGTATCCTGATTTTAGTTCTTTTGGAGAAATACTGAAGAGTGGGATAGCTGGTCCTAGTTTTTTGAGGAATCTCCACACCATTTTCTAGAATGGTTATAATAATTTGCAGTTCCCCCAATAATGTATGAGTGTCAATTTTCCCCTCACATCATCACTATCATTTATTATTATTTGTATTCTTGATGACTGTCATTCTAACAGGAGTGAGATGAAATCTGAATGTATTTTTGATTTGCATATTTCTCATTGCAAGGGATATTGAACATTTTTACATTTTTTCATAAATTTATCAGGCACTTGTATTTTTCTTTTGAGAAGTGTCTATTTAGTTCTTTTGTCCATTGATTGAGTTTTTTTAGGTTTTATTTATTTATTTGGCATTAAGCTTTTTGTGTTCTTTATATGTGCTGGATATTAATCCTCTGTCAGAAGACTAGGTGGCAAATATTTTCTCCCATTCTGTTCCATTCTGTACTCTTAATTCATGCTATTAATTGTTTCCTTTGATGTGCAGAAGCTATTTAATTGTGTGCCATCCTATTTATTGATTCTGGCTTGAGCTTTAGGGGTCCTGTAAAGGAAGTTAAATATTTGCACCAATATGTTGGAATGTTGATCCTATATTGTTTTCTAGAATTTGCAAAGTGTTTGGTCTCACTCCAAAGTCTTTTTTCTACATTGTGTTGACTTTTGTGCAGAATGAGACATATAGATCTAGTTTCGTTCTTCCACATATGGATATCTAGTTTGTCCCAGCACCATTCTCAAACACCTTTTTGGCACCTTCGTCTAGTATCAGTTGACTGTAACTATGAAGGTGTCTCTCTCTCTGTCTTTTATTCTTTTCCATGGGTCTTCAAGTCTATTTTGATGCCAATACCATGCCATTTTGTTACTATAAATCTATAGTTTAACTTAATATCATTATTCTGATGTCTCCAGCATCATTCTTCTTGCTCAAGATTGCTTTGGCTATTCTCGATCTTTTACTCTTCCAAATGAATTTTAGGACTGTTGTTTCCAGTTCTATCAAGAATGCCAATAGTATTTTCATGTGAATTACATTGATTCTGTATAACACTTTTAGTAGCATGGTCATTTTGACAATATTAATGCTGCCTATCCAAGAACATGGGAAGTCTTTCGATCTTCTAATGCCTTCTTCAATTTCTTTTTTCACCATTCTAGAGATTACATTTTAAAGGTCTTTCACCTCCTTGGTAAGAATAATTTCTAAGTATATTTTTAGGTTATTATGAATAGAATAGTTTCCCTGATTTTTTTCTCAGCAGAATCACTATTGGAATGTAGGAAAGCTAATACTTTATTGATTGTGTATCCTGCTATTTTACTAAATATATTTATCAACTTTAGACTATGTCTGGTGAAGTTTTTGGGTCAGTAAACAAGACTAATTTGACTTACTCTTTTCTTGTTTGTATCCCTTTAATTTCCTTCACTTGTCTCGTTGCTCTGACTAGAGTTTCAGAACCATATTGACTTACAAATGGTGCAAGTGAATACCCTTGTCTTATTTCTGATTTTAGAGGAAAGATTTCAGTTGTTCTCTGTTCAGCATGATGTTGGCTTTAGTTTTGTCATATTTAATGTTCATAATATTGAGGTACATATCTTTAATCCCTAGTTTCTCCAGTTCTCAAAAAACTTTTCTGCATCTATTGAGATTATCATACGATTCTTATCCTTCATTCTATTTACATGGTGAATTACACTTATTGGCATCTGTATGTTGAAGCAACTTTGCATTCCTGGGATAAAACCAACTTGATCATGGAGTATTATCCTCTTGACATAATTTTGAATGTGGTTTGATAATATTTTATAAAGGATTTTTGTATCTATGTTCATCAAGGATATTGGTTTGTAGTCTCCTTTCCTTGATGTGTGGATTCTCCACTGAATTCTACCAGAATTTTAAGAATTAATACTATTCTTTAAATTATCCCATGAAATAGGGAGGGAAACACTCTGGATTTCAGAATTGTCTGCAGTGATATCTCTTTTTTCATCTCTAATTTTGTTAATTTGGGTCATAGTTTAATCAATTATATCTATCTTTTCAAAGAATCACCTTTTGTTGTATTAATTCTGTATATTTTTATTCTCAATTTCATTCATTTCAGTTCTGATCTTAAGTATGTCTTGTCTACTACTGAATTTGGCATTAGTTTCTTCTTCCTTTTCTAAGGTCTTGAGTTGTTACATTAGATTATTTATTTATTTGAGATTTTTCTATATTTTTTAATGAAGGCACACAATGCTATGAACTTTCCTTTTAGAACTTCCAGAGACTTTGATATTTTTTCCTCTGTTCACATTAGGTTCTATGAATTTCTTGATTTCTTCTTTCATTTACAAAATATTGCTCAATATTAAAATTCTATAATTTTACTTTCTATGGATTTCTAATTCCATTCTGCTCACTTTAAGCTGTTTGTCTTTTCTAATTCTTTAAGGTACAAAATTAGATTGCCTATTTGAGATTTATCTCTTTTTTTCTTAATGTACCATTTCAAATTATAATCCTCTGTCTTCAAACTACTAAGCACATTCAATTCCATTATTATCTGATATTATATGTGTGATTATATTAGTATTTTTAAAATTTTCTAAGATTTACCTTGTGATATAGAATATGGTCTGTTTTCAGAATGGACTCTAATTGCATGGAATATTTTTTCCATCCTTTTACTTTCAACTTATGAGTGTATTTGCCTATAAGTTTCTTGCAAACAGCATATAGTTGTATGTTGTTTTTCAATACGTTCTTTCAGTCTATTTATTTTAATTGGGAAGCTGTGACCATTTGGATCCAGTGTTCTTATGAATAGATGTTTGTTATTTCTTGCCATTCTGTTTTTTTGGTTGTTCCTCTAGTGAGATACAACTATTTGTGAGTTTGGAAGTTTGTTTTTGAGCTCTTCTGTGTGCAGTATATCTTTGAGTATTCTTGGAAGTCATGGCTCAGTGGTCATGAATTATTTTGGTTTATCCTTATCATGGAAGGATTTTATTTCTAAATGTATTCTGAAGATAGCTTTGCTGTATACAGCAATCTTGACTAGAAAATGTTTTATTTTATAGCTTGGAATATCTTATTCCATGCCCTCCTTTATTTTAGGATCAGATTTGAGAAGTCAGCGTGAGCCTTATTGGTTTGTCTCTAAATGTGGTCTAATGTTTTTATCTTGCAGCTTTTAATATTCTTTCCTATTTTCTGTTAGGCATTTTGCTTATCATATGTCTTAGAGGGGTTCTTTTTAGAACTAGTCTATTTGAGGTACTATATGCCTCCTGTATGTTGATGTCAATCTCCTTTCTAAGGTGAGGAAAGTTTTACTATTATTTCACTGAATAGATTCTTAATGCCTTTAGCTTATATCTCCACATTCTCTATCCCAATGATTCTCAGATTTGTTCTTTTAATATTGCCTCAGAGTTCATGTATATTCTAATTATGTTCTTTTAATTTTTCCCCTTATTACCTACTAAGTAGTCAAGTTCACATACTCTAGTATCAAGGACTAATGTTCTATTTTCCAGACAATCTAATTTGTTGCTGATGTATTCAAGTAAATTTCTAATTTGATTCATTGTGTCTTTCATTTCCAGAAGTTCTGGTTATTTTCTTTGCAATATCTCTGTTTCCTTATTGAAATGGTCTTTGACCTCTTGTATTTATTCTCTTAAGTTATTTTCAGATCTTCTTTAAGTTCAATGAGCATTTTAATAGTCAGTTTTTTATAATCTTTCTCTAGAATTTCATCCCGTTTCATATCCTTGTGTTTTTTTTTGTTGGGGATTGTGAATATTGAGGGTTCTCCAGATTTGTTTCCAAGTGTCCTCATGCTTTAAGAAATATTTGGCTTGTCCATGAGTTGAGATGGATTCCTTTTCATCTTTTTTATATGTGTTCTTTGGTGTGTAGTTTTCTTTTTGTATAGAGACTTTTGTTTTGGGTGTATAAGTAGGTGTCTAGGAGTGAGACCTCCGGTTCCAAACTAATTATTCCTACTTGGGGATTATTAAAATTCTAATTTGTTAAACATGACAGCAGAATGCAATTAAATTCATATTATATAGATAGAGCACAATTTTTCATGTCTCTTTTTGTACACAAAGTGGAATCACACCATTTGGGTTTTCAGACATATACTTAGAATAATGATGTCTGTCTAATTCCACCATCTTTCTCACACCCATGCCCCCTGCCTTCCTCTCCCTCCCCTTTGCCCTATGTAAATTTTTTCTATTTCTCCCACATAGTCCCCCCAGCTGCCATCACCATTATGAATCAACATCCTTATATCAGAGAAAACATTCAGCATTTGTTTTTGTGGGATTGACTTACTTCACCTAGCATTATATTCTCCAACTACAACCATTTGCCTGAAAATGCTATGATTTTATTCTCTTTTAATTCTGAGTAATATTACATTATGTACTTATACCATATTTTCTTTATCCATTAATCTACTGAAGAGCATCTAGGTTGGTTCCACAATTTAGCTATTGTGAGTTGTGCTGCTATAAATATTGATGTGGCTGTGTCCCTATAGTATGCTGTTTTTAAGTCCTTTGGGTATAGACCAAGGAGTGGGATAGCTGGGTCAAATGATGGTTCCATTCCCAGATTTCCAAGGAATATCCATACTGCTTTCCATATTTGCTACACCATTTTGCAGTACCACCAGCAGTGTATGAGTGTGCCTTTTTCACCGCATCCTCTCCAACATTTATTGTTGTTTGTATTCTTAATAGCTGCCATTCTGACTGGAGTGAGATGAAATCTTAGAGAGGCTTTGATTTGCATTTCTCTAATTGCTGGAGATATTGAACATTTTTTTTCATATATTTGTTGACTGTATTTCATATTCTAAGAAGTGTTTGTTTAGTTCCTTGGCCCATTTATTGATTAGGTTAATTGTTTTTTGGTGTTAAGATTTTTAAGTTCTATATGTATATACTAAAGATTAGTGCTCTATCTGATGTGCATGTGGTAAAACTTTGCTCCCATTCTGTAGACTCTATATTCATTTCATTGATTGTTTCTTTTACTGAGAAAAAGCTTTTTAGTTTGAATCCATCTCATTTATTGACTCTTGATTTTAATTCTGTGCTATAGGAGTCATAGCACAAGAAAGTCGGGGCCTAATCTGACATGATGAGGATTTAGGTTTACTTTTCCTTCTATTAGGTGCAGGGCCTCTGGTTAAATTCATAAGTCCTTGATCCAGTTTGAGTTGAGTTTTGAGCATAATGAGAGATAGGGAATTAATTTCATTTTGTTGCATATGGGTTTCCAGTTTTCCCAGCACCATTTGTTGAAGAGGCTATCTTTTCTCCAATCTATGTTTTTGGCACCTTTGTCTAATATAACATAACTATAATTATGTGGATTTGGCTCTGTGTCCTCTATTCTGTACCATTGGTCTACAAGTCTGTTTTGGTGCCAAAACCATGTAATTTTTGCTATTATTGCTCAGTAGTATAGTTTAAGGTCTGGTATAGTGATGCCACCTGCTTCACTCTTCTTGCTAAGGATTCCTTTAGGTATTCTGGGTCTCTTACTTTTCAAGATAAATTTCATAACTGCTTTTTCTATTTCTATAAGGAATGTCATTATGATTTTGATTGGAATTGCCTTAAATCTGAATAATGCTTTGGGTAGTATGGTCATTTTGACAATATCAATTCTGCCTATCCAGGAACAAGGGAGATCTTTCCATCTTCTAAGGTCTTCTTTAATTTCTTTCTTTAGTGTTCTATAGTTTTGTTGTACAGATCTTTCACCTCTTTCAATAAGTTGATTCCAAATATTTTATATTTTTGAAGCTATTGTAAATGGGGAAGTGTTCCTCATTTCCCTTTCAGAGGATTTGTCACTGATATACAGAAATGCCTTTGATTTATGGGTTTTGATTTTATATCCTGCTTCTTTGCTGAATTCATTTACTAGTTCTAGAAGTTTTCTGGTGGAAATTTTAGGATCTTCTAGGTATACAATCATATCATCAGCAAATAGTGCTAATTTGAATTCTTCTTTTCCTATACATATCCCTTTAATTTCTTTCCTCTGTCTAGTTGCTCTGGCCAGTGTTTCAAGAACTATGTTAAATAGAAATGGTGACAGAGGGCATCCCTGTCTTGTTCCAATTTTTAGAGGGATTTTTTTTTCTCCATTTATAATGATGTGGGCCTGGGGCTTAGCATAGATAGCTTATACGATGTTAAGATATGTTCCTGTTATCCCTAGTTTTTCCTAGTGTTTTGAACATAAGTGGTGCTGTGTTTTGTCAAATGTTTTTTTCTGTGTCTATTAATATGATTCTTATCTTTAAGTCTATTGTTGTGATGAATTAAATTCATTTATTTATGTATGTTGAATCAACCTTGCATCCCTAGGTTGAACCCCACTTATTCATGGTGCACTATCTTTTTGATATGTTTTTGTATTCAATTTACCAGAATTTTATTGAGAATTTTTGCATCTATGTTCATTAGAAATATTGATCTGAAGTTTTCTTTCTTTGATATGTCTTTGCCTGGTTTTGGAATCAGGATGATATTGGCCTCACAGAATGAGTTTGGAAGTGATCCCTCTTTTCCTATTTCACAAAATAATTTGAAGAGTCATGGTAATATTTCTTTTTTAAAGATTTTGTAGAACTCAAGTGTGTATCCATCCGGTCCTGGGCTTTTCTATTTGGTAGGCTTTTGATGGTGTCTTCTATTTCATTGCTTGAAATTATCTGTTTAAATCATGTAAATCATCCTGGTTCAGTTTGGGAAAATCATATGACTCTAGAAAGTTGTAGATGCCTTTAATATTTTCTGTTTTGTTGGAGTACAAATTTTCAAAATAATTTCTATTTATCTTCTGTATTTCTGTAGTATCTGATATGATATTTCCTTTTTCATTACATATATGTTAGTAATTTCTGTCTCCTTCTCTTCATTAGCATGGCTAAGGGTTTACCAATTTTATTTATTTTTTTCAAAGAACCAACTTTTCTGGCAATTTTTTAATTGTTTCTTTTGTTTCAATTTCATTGATGCCACTGTGATTTTAATTATTTCCTGTCATCTGCTGTTTTTGGTCTTGATTTGTTCTTCTTTTTCTAGGGCTTTGAGATGTAATGTTAGGTCTTTAGTTTGTTGAATTTTTCTTCTTTTAAGGAATGAACTCCATGCAATAAACTTTCCTCTTAGTATGACCTTCATAGTGTCCCAGAGATTTCAATATGTTATACCTGTGTTCTCATTCACCTCTAAGAATTTTTTAATTTCCTCATTGATGTCTTTTGCAACCCATTGTTCATTCAGTAGCATATTATTTAGTCTCCAAGTGTTGGAGTAGCTTCTATTTTTTATTTTATCATTGATTTATAATTTCATCCCATTATGATCTGATGGAATGCAGGGTAGTATCTCTACATTTTGTATTTGCTAAGAGTTGCTTTGTGGCATATTATAGGCTCTAATTTAGAGAAGGGTCCATTTGCTGCTGTGAAAAATATTGTATTCTCTAGTTGATGTATGAAATATTCTATATATGTCAGTTAAGCCTAAGTTATTGATTGTATTATTGAGGTCTGTAGTTTCTTTGTTCAGCTTTTGTTTGTAGGATATAATCAGAAGTGAAAGAGATGAGTTAAAATTACCCAGAGGTATTATGTTGTTGTCTATTTGACTCTTGAAATTGAGAAGAGTTTGTTTGATGAATGTAGATTCTCCATTATTTGGGGCATATATATTTATAATTGATATGTATTGTTGATGTATGTTTCCCTTGAGCAGTATGAAATATCCTTCTTTATCACTTTTAATTAACTTTGAAGTCTACTTTATTTGATATGAGGATGGAGACCCTTGCTTGCTTCTGCAGTCCACATCAGTTTTTTTCCAAACTTTCACCTTCAGTTGGTGAATGTTTTTTCTTATGAGATGAGTCTCTTGAAGTCAGTATATTGATGGGTTTTTTTAAATCCAATTTGCTAGTCTATGTCTTTTGATTAGTGTGTTTAGGCCATTAACATTTAGGGTTATTATTGAGACACAATTTGTATTCCCAGCCAGTTTTGTTTATTTTTGTTATTTAACTTGACTTGGTTTCTCCTTTGATTGTTTTTTCCTTTAGTATAATACCTCTCTCTTCTGATGTTCATTGTTGTTTTTCATTTCCTCCTTGTGGAATATTTTGCTGAGGATATTCTGTAGTGCAGGCTTTCTAGTTATAAATTCTTTTAACTTTTGTTTATCATGGAAGGTTTTTATTTCATCATCAAATCTAAAGCTTAATTTTGCTGGATATAAGATTCTTGGTTGGCATCCATTTTCTTTCAGTGCTTGGTATATATTGTTCTGGGATCTTCTAGCTTTTAGGGTCCGGGTTGAAAAATCTGCAGATATCCTAATTGGTATATATTTTCCCTATATATATTCTGATTCCTTTCTCTTGTGGTTTTTAAGATTCTATCCTTATTCTGTATGCTAGGCATTTTCATTATGATGTAATTTTGTGTGGATCTGTTGAGATTGTGTACATTTGGTGTCCTGTAAGCCTCTTGTATGTGGTTTTCAAATTCAGTCTTCATGTTTGAAATTTTTTCTGATATTATTTCATTGAATGACTGTTCATTCCTTTGGTTTTGGAACTCTATGCTTTCCTCTATTTCAATAACTCTTAAATTTGTTATTTTTATGTTATTCATTAAGTCTTGAATGTTCTGCTCATGGTTTCTTACCATCTTCACTATGTGATCTACATTCTTTTCAAGATTATATGTTTATCAACTGTAATATTCTATTCAGACATTCCAGTCTTTGGTATCCTAATTCATGCAAAGTATTTGGTTTCACAAATGTTGTTAATATGAAGGTAGGAGAATAGAGAGGGAGGAAAAAGAAAAAAAAATCTTGAAGGAAGAAACAAGGATTGTTTGGGGATTGGTGATCAGTATCTTTCCTTCTTCCCTTCTCAACCAATTAATGGGGTTGTCTTTTTTTTTTTTTTTTTTTTTTGGCTGCTATCTCCACCCTCAGGATGGTAAAGGTTACCAGGGTGGGAGGGTTGGTCTTGGGTGCAGGGCACCTGGAAGTGGGGTATGGCACCAGCTGCTCCCCAGTGAGAGACTGTACCCCAATGATCTCTAGGACCCGATCCTGTGAAGTGGGCACCTGATCTTATCTCCTTATATTGCCTGTAGATCTCACAGTTCCTGGTCTTTAATTTATTCTCTAAACTGTATCTTGCTCACCCTCTCCTTTTCTATTTCTTATTCAGGGGCTTTCTATCTGAATGTCTTGTGGGTTGTGCTCTGGGGGCTGTACACTTGTCTTGGGGAACTATTTTGTATTGGGCAGGCACTTTACTGGGTTAGTGGCTGCCAGGGAGAGTGCAGAGTTAGATACTATCAATACCTGCCCTACTGGTGTTACAAGCTGGGAATTGCCCCAACTAATGATGGCTATGAATGTGTCCCAAGATGGAGGCAGCTGCTTTCTGTGATGGAGTATCAGGTCGGGGGGGGGGGGGCAGGGCCAGGCAGTGGCACTGAGTGATGTGTTCTGAGATATAGCTCTATGGCATGCAGCACTGTGGTTGTTGGCTGTCTCCAGACACAGTGTGGGGCTCTGCAGGTGTCATCAAGATGACCTGGGCCTGCCTAGGCTCTGCAGGCATCAGTGGGGCTCTTCTGGGCCTACCTGTGCTCCACACATGTCAGCGCTGGGGACTGGTTTTTGATTTGCAATTTTTGTCTCCCCTATTATACATGTTAACATATTCTGAGGTTCAAATGGGGCTAGTTCATGTGTTGAGTGAGGTTTACTGATACTTGGCTGAGCTACAACAGTTGCTCAGCATCAGGATCTTTACCTTGTGAACTTCAAATCCCAATCACTTACCACCCCCTAAAACAGAAGGGAAAGCAAGGGATAGCAATGTTAGAAACTCATATACCACTTTAAGATAAATGTCTGGTGTCTGTTTTGATATCTATAACATTAATTACCACCTGTAAAGGAATGGTGTGGCCAGAATTTAATATCAGCACTAATAATAAACATCTATGAACTATATTAGACATTAAACAACAGGTGTCTATTACATCATCTACTATATTTATAATCACAACAATGTGAATGGGGTAGGACTTATATAAACTATATAATTCTATTAGATAATGGAATTACAGTTTCTTAAGTAAAGGGAAAATAGAGTAGGAAGGCAAGAGAAAGTTTGAAATATTTAAGACGTTAACAAAGGAGAAGCAAGAGAGAGGTAGTAAATGATAACTATAAAGATGGATGAGTAAAAAATAACTTTATTTTATAAAGTTATAAAATAAAAAAGGCAAGAAAGAGGCAACAGGAAATTTTAGCTATTAATGGAGGAATAGAGTGAATACAGTGTAATAAGAGGAACAAAAACTTATGCATGAAAAACAAATACATATAAAATCAAAATAAATAAAACCCACATAAAATTTTACTGCATAGAAAAATTATATGAACACATATTTTTTCTCAAACCTATCAGCACACCAATATTCTTTCTCTCTCAGAAAAAAAATGTACAAAATACATAAATTTAAAAATAAATAAAATTTAAATCTTTTAAAAGAAGAAAATGTGGGGGTAAGATGGGTAAAAATTGTTAAAGAAATAAAGGGCTTATTTCCATTGAGGTAATCAAAGCAGTTGGCAAGGATTGATTTTCACTGCGTATGCTGTTATGTCATTCCTTTTTTCTATTTTTGGTACTATGGATTGAACTCAGGGACACTTGACCACTGAGCCACATCCCCAGCCCTATTTTGTATTTTGTTTAGAGACAGGGTCTCACTGAGTTGCTTAGTGCCTCGCTAAATTGCTGAGGCTGGCTTTGAACTCACAATCCTCCTGCCCAGTGGTGTGCCATCACACCCAGTTTGTTGTGTCATTCTTTTTATTTTGGGGGATTATGTAACCTTTGGGACAAGGGCTGAGTGTTGTTAAGTTCCACTTCTTCACGTTTCTCACCAATTTGCCAGTATTGTGTGCCAGAGCCAAAGCTGGTTATTGTAGCTATAAGCTTTCCCTCTCCCATTTTAGGATGAGATACACTGGAAAGTGATGACAAATGATATATTACCAGAGTTCTAAGTTTGAAGTTCCAACACTTGGGATTTAGTCTTAGCTGATTTGGAACTACATGAGATTTGATCTATAACCCATCTTTCTGGCAGATGCTTATCTTTGCTAGAAGTGTCAGTGTCAGGAACCTCCTGAAACTTCCTCTTTTAGGGTGAGGAGTCTAAACTGGGCAGGCTTCACATATTCCATCATCATAGATGTGAATTACCCAGGCAGGGTCAGACCTGGAGTGAATATGTACCTGCCTAAGCAGTTACTGGTGTCTTCACTGTTGTTCCTATGGTTCACCAGCAATAAAGAGAGCTCTTTCTCCTAGGTATCCCCAGCTCAAATCATCCTAGTCATAGTCCTCTCTGCACCTGCTTTAATCATGCTGCTCCAGGAACATTCTTTACTCCACAATAGGTGACTGCTGAATCAGACTGGCAACTTTGTTTATGAGTTCCCAGTCTCCCATCTTGGCTCACTACCATGCAGTTCCTTGAAAATGGTTCTCACCACTGGCACTTTTTGGTTCCTGTAGGAATCTTTGTCCATAGACCAAGTACTTTTAATTACTTTTCACTGAACAACTTCTCCCATTTCCTCTTGGTAGCTTAATATAAGCCACTCTCTCTATTCCATAGGTTCCCCCAAGCCAATTTTATTCAATCCACATTTTTCTTCTCTTCCCTTCTTCAGTGGGCTGGCTACACTAATATCAAGGCCAGATAAGCTGGCATATCTCTAACATATAATTTCTTTTGTGTTCAAAGTTTTCAAATTTCTGTGTCTCTAGGACTATTCTATTGTCCAATGTTGAATTTTAGTGAATTTCCTTAGTCACCCAACTCACTGACAGCAGTTTTCCCACTTATAATCTTGAGCTTAGGAACTATTGATTAGTTCACCCTTCCTCTAATCTGCCATCTTCCGTGAAAATCAGGTACTTTATTGTAATTAGTTATATTTTGTTGCTGACTGAAAATGCAGGTGCCTACACATTTGGATATTGATCTTGTGTTTGACAATATGGTTACCCTCTTATAAATTATAAAAAATAAATTGTTCTTTTGCAGATGACTGAGTTGATAACTATGTTACTTGCAAATAAGGACATTTTCAGTTTTATCTATTAAATTCATATAACTTTATTCTTGTGCTTTATTGTACTGCCTGGGACAGAAAATAGTGATCAAAAGCTTCACCTGTTTTATTCCAGATTTTAAAAGAACATTTCCAGTGGTTCCTAATCAGTTAAAAGATTTGGTAATGGTATTTTGCAGAAACTCATTATCAAGTGAAGAAAATATTCTTGTATTCCTAGTACACTAAGAGTTTTTTATCTTAAGAGTTCTTATTATAGAGGGATGTTAAATTTAATCTAATTCTTTCCCACATATATTTGTATGATCAATAATATGGCTTTAATTTCTTAAACTGTAGTGATAAATTATATTAAAAAACTAACACTGAATTCTTAGAAAAACTTGTGATGTATTATCCTTATTATACATTGCTTAATTCAGTTATCTAATATTTTGTTTTCAATGCTGATACCTATGTTAATGAGTGAGACAATCTATAATTTTCTTTCCTTATATTGTCCTTATTGTCCTTTTTAAACAAGGTTAGTAATAGCCTCATAAAATGAGTTTGGGGTATTCCTTATTCTATTTTCTGTATTAGATTAGAATTATATGATGCTGAAATTTTTCATAAGTTATGAGTAGGAATGTTTTCTTTTGGAGAATATTTTAAACTAACAATTCACAATTTCTATTTATAAATGAGTCAATTTTGGCAAGTTTTACCTTTATGAAACATTCTGCCTTTCATCTAAATTTCAAATGTATTACTATGAGGTCATTCACATTGTAATTTCCTTTTAATATCAATTAAATCGATAGTTTCATCCAATTTTTTTAATATTTATTTTTTAGTTGTAGTTGAACACAATATCTTTATTTTCTTTACTTATTTTTATGTGATGCTGAGGATCAAACCCAGGGCCTCACATATGCTAGGCAAGCACTCTACCACTGAGCCATAACCCCAGCCCTCTTTATTCTTATTGTTTTTTGTGACATAACACTTTTCTTGATTAGTGTTGCCAGAGTTTTAACAATATTTTAGTCCTTTTAAAAATACCACTTTTGTCTTTGTTTACCCTTTCTATTCAGTGGCTCTCAACCCTTTCTACAAACTAGAAAAATCTTAGGAAACTTTTTTAAAAAGCAATGCCTGGGGACATATTTCCAGCATTTCTGAATGAATATTTAAACGGAAACTCTTAAAATAACCTTAATATTCAGTAAGTATTGAGAACTATTGTTTTATATAGTATCCATACTTTTAAATATTTGATCTTTATTATTTCCCTATATAAACTATCTTTGCTGTTATTCTACTACTGTTTTTTCATTAAGTAACTTATTAGTTTTCAGTATTTTTCTTAATTTATAATATAAATATTACTGATTACATATTTCTTAAGTTATATGCATATTTAATTTCCCATCATACATTGATATTAAGTATTTCTTTTATTATTGTGTTCTGAATACATTCTAATTTCTATCATTTCTGCTGTGACTCATGAGTTAAATAGCCATATGCTTGTAAATTTTGAAATACATGAGCTTTATACTGTTGTTACTTGTTTCTTGTTTAAATATATAATCTTTATGATACTCATTCTTAGAATTTTCTTAAAATTTGTATGGCTTAAGACATGATCAATTTATTGTATGCTTCAAAGAAGTCTCTGTTCTCTAATAATGTATATTTATCTCCCCACTATATTAAACTTGTGAATTTTGTTGTTCAAATTTTCTATATCCTGCGTTTCACACATTACCTATCAATCAGTTGGAGGGATATGTAAAGTTCTCTTAGTATGATGGTAGAGTAGTCAATTTATCTTGGTATTTGTGTGAGATTCTTTGTTCTCCCTTATCAGTTTGAGTTGCTATCTTCTCGGGTGATCCAGAAGGGAACCTCTAAAGCCAAGATCCAGGATTATCTCATCTGGAATTAATACTTGGGATGACACTTTGTCTAATAATGGTGAAATTTATTGAAGCAGATGGAATGACAAAGTCCATACTGGGATGGTGGTGAAAGTGGGCAATCAAGGTATTTTTAGCAGTTCACTACAAACTACAGAAAGAACTGCCTACCAACCTATATCATTAGCTATGAAAATTCATGATCCAAACTCAAAGTTTAGTCAGTGCTATTTCAAATAAGGAGCTTCCTCTCTTTTTCAGATATTGCAAATAATCTAAGAGATAAAAATAGAGCAAAACTAAACCAGGAAAACCAAGGTGACACCAATGTAGAAATCTAAAACTATATCAGGACCAAAATAACTAGCGTGATTTGTGATTTCCATAAGGTAAAGATAGAATGCCTTCTGCACGTGTGTGTCAAGACATCAGCTCAAATCTCAGGCACCCCAGTTATGATGATACATTTAGCTACTGGCAGTCTCAAATTAATTACAAGCTGCTCATCTCAAAAAAGAGACTTTCAATTTTAAAGGGCACATTCTAAAATTCATAGGAAAACTAAGAAAATTGAACTGTAACTCTGGCTGATGTTGATGTATATACTCACAAACACACACACATGCACACGCACACACACACACACACGCATGCACATGCACACACAACTGACCCATAATTCCTCACCTTTCCTTTCTCAATATCAATATTTTACTTTCCTTCTCCCTCTACTTATATCTTTCAGGCTTTATGTGCCATATTATCTATGATTCTGACTATACATGTTGTACTCTATGAGTATGGCAGAGAAAACCATATATCTCAGCATCCTTCCTCCCTGACACCAAGTTAAAAGGCAAGAAATTCAGCATTAACTACTTTTCCTGAAGGAAAAATCACTTTCATTTAACCCTGTTCTAATATAGTTCAGCCACTGTTATTAGAATTGGTTTCTTCAGTATACTTGACAAAAGGAACCCACTGATGAACCATTTAGCACCTCAAAAAACACATGGGATTCCAGAAAGCTTCCTTTATTTCCTTTATTTATTCTGGAAAAAATAAAGCTTTGACAAATAACGGAAGAAATGAGAGGCTGGACTCCCCAATTCTCAAAGGACTTGATTTTGTCTCCCTCTGGGAAAAAAGAGAGTAGAATGATGCAGTCAGGGAGTTAAGTGGTGCTGCTGCACAGAATGGAAGAGCCTACACAGCCTGAGAGGCCTAACTAATAGAGCACTTAAGCTAATAGGTGTCATCCTTTGACTGGAAGTTTAATCAATGGGGATCAGTTCCTCCTAATATCCGAACTTCCATAAATCACCAAATGCCCTAATTAGAATAATCTCTCAGTAGACTATAGATTACTCTGACTCAGAAACAGAAAATGGAAAGCAAAAATAATAAAATAGTATGTGTTCAAGTCACCCCTGTATCTCATATCTGTATATTTTATGCTTTATTCAACAAATATTTACAGAATAACTACTATATGCAGGCATTACATTCAGCACAGCATTAAATGAATCAGATATTTTCCCTGCCCTCAAGTAGTTTATTAGGAAAGAGACAAATAAAATTCCATGAAATTCAGAAAAAAAAGAGATAAAACTGATCCATGCTTAAAATGGGAAAGAAAAAAGGAACCATGGTACCTTATAAAATAATCACTTCCCTTCTAAGTTTGCCAAGTAAAATATGGAATTCCTAGTCAAAATCAAATTTCAAATCAGCATTATTATTATATTCATGCCACATGCATTATTTAAGACAATTTATACCAAAAAATACCATTTACTAGAATGCAGATTCAACTGGTTACCCCATATTTTTTTATTTGCATAATATCAAAAGTCTACTGCCTACCATCTCTCTTTGTGCCAAATCCAGCAGAGATCTCAATGTATAAGGACTTTAGAAAGAAGGGTAGCAAACCAGTATGTGAGGCCTTCTTTGAACTTTATTAGCACAATATTCCCAGGCAGAGTTATCTTTTAAGGTATATGTCAACTCACATTTTCCTGATTCTTAAAACTCACCTTTAATCCATCTCACACTTAGAAAAAGACTCAAACTACTTACCAGACTCTGTAAGGTAGTACATCATCTGAATCCTGCTTACTTCTATAAATTTCACAATTGCCCTATGAAGAAGATACTATTATTACTCTCATTATACAGGTAAGAAAACATAGAAAAGGAGGACATACCCTGCCAGATATAAACATTGGCAATCATATATAAAAAGGTATGGGGTTAGTGCAGGGAGTAGAAAAATAGATTGGAATAAAATAAAAATTATAAAATCCAGTGTTAGTAAATATGCAGAGCAATGGGTACTTACAACATAATATAAATTATTCATGCTATTTTGGAGGTAAATTTGGCAGTGCTTGTAACTATTTAAAAATGTGTGTCTGACTGGACCTTCATATTCTAGGTATTATCCTAGTAGTACATGTGTATACTCACTAATAGGAAGATGTATACAAGGAGATCAAGCAAGGATGTAAACTATCATCTTTTTAGTGGTTATCTCTAGGATAAGAGAATGGGAGTGAGGCAGGAGGGCTTGATGGGACTTTCCCTTTTTACTCTGTTCTTAATCAAAATTTTATACCAAGAAAATGGTATTTCTTGTATAATTTAAATGAATATTTTAAAAATAAAGACAAAAGCTAAACATACCCCATAGATCTTTAGTGAAGTATGACTAGCTTTTATTTTTTCTTCTTAAATAGACTAACCTTATTTTGCCCAAAAATTTGCTCTAAGATTTTAGAACTCTTGGTGGGTACAAGAAGAAAAAATAGTCAAGAAAAAGACTACAAGCCACTTTCTTTTTCTCATGAGGAAAGAACTTAAACAACCTTTGGGATAGCCTGTTCCGTTATTTGGAAAAGTGATGTGAATTGACCTTGTTACACACATTTTTTTTAAAAAAAACACATTTATTTTTCTTGGAAATCTATAACAAACTCAATATAGATATTTTATACTCTGAAATCACTGTTCTCTTTGGTAATATAAATTGTTCTATATGATTTGAGTCAGGGTTGTATTTACAGACTATTGCTTTTGGGTGGTAATGTGATTACGTTCTATGAGTTTAAACTACACTGTACTTTAATTGTTACTTGGTCACTTAGAATTGGAGTATTTTAAAATTTCTCACTGGAAAATTTTAGCTGATGCCTGCAGAACATTATAAAAGGTGCATAGGAATGATTTTTTCCCTGTGGTATAAAGCTAGTTCTTACAAAAGGAGAACCACAATTAATTTATGTGGCTTAAATTGGGCTACAGAGTAAGGTTCCAATTCAACAAGGCTATGTATAACAGAGTTTCAGAGCTGTCTTCTCAGAAGAGTTGGCATTCCCATTAGCAACTGTCATTAAACAAAACAGAGCTTGAGTGAAAATATGAACATTAGAATTGGTCCTCATGTGAGAGTAAGGAGAAAATCTTCCTCTTCCTGGGTTCAGAAGAAGCTGGAGCTTAACCTAAACCTAGTATGTAAATATGCTCACACTATATTTTTTTGGGGGGGACAAGAAATGGCAGTTATTTAGCTTCATGGCCACACAAAAACAATCCAAGAACTATGTACACAGATGCCTTTTACAAATTCTGTTTATAGACTTGGCCCTATGGATTATGAGAGCAATCACATATTTTTTCTTCTTTTTTATTATTAGTTGTTCAAAACATTACATAGCTCTTGACATATCTTATTTCATGCATTTGATTCAAGTGGGTTATGAACTCCCATTTTTCCCCCGTATACAGATTGCAGAATCACATCGGTTACACATCCACGTTTTTACATACTGCCATACTAGTGACTGTTGTATTCTGCTACCTTTCCTATCCTCTACTATCCCCCCTCCCCTCCCCTCTCCTCCCATCTTCTCTCTCTACCCCATCTACTGTAATTCATTTCTCTCCCTTGTTTTTTTCCCTTTCCCCTCATTTCCTCTTGTATGTAATTTTGTATAACGATGAGGGTCTCCTTCCATTTCCATGCAATTTCCCTTCTCTCACCCTTTCAATCCCACCTCTCATCCCTGTTTAATGGTAATCTTCTTCTTATGCTCTTCCTCCCTACTCTGTTCTTAGTTGCTCTCCTTATATCAAAGAAGACATTTGGCATTTGTTTTTTAGGGATTGGCTAGCTTCACTTAACATAATCTGCTCTAGTGCCATCCATTTCCCTGCAAATGCCATGATTTTGTCATTTTTTAATGCAGAGTAATACTCCATTGTGTATAAATGCCACATTTTTTTTATCCATTCATCTATTGAAGAGCATCTAGGTTGGTTCCACAGTCTAGCTATGGTGAATTGTGCTGCTATGAACATCGATGTTCATAGTATAGGTGAATTGTGCTGCTATGAACATCGATGTTCATATCCCTATAGTACGCTCTTTTAAGGTCTTTAGGGAATAGTCCGAGAAGGGGAATAGCTGAGTCAAATGGTGGTTCCATTCCCAGCTTTCCAAGGAATCTCCATACTGCTTTCAAAATTGGCCACACCAATTTGCAGTCCCACCAGCGATGTATGAGTATACCCTTTTCCCCAAATCATCGCCAACACTTGTTGCTGTTTGACTTCAAAATGACTGCCAATCTTACTGGAGTGAGATGGTATCTTAGGGTGGTTTTAATTTGCATTTATCTGACTGCTAGAGATGGTGAGCATTTTTTTCATGTACTTGTTGATTATTTGTATGTTCTCCTCTTAGAAGTGTCTGTTCAGGTCCTTGGCCCATTTGTTGATTGGGTTATTTGTTTTCTTATTGTTTAATTTTTTGAGTTCCTTGTATACTCTAGATATTAGGGCTCTATCTGAAGTGTGAGGAGTAAAAATTTGTTCCCAGGATGTAGGCTCCCTATTTACCTCTCTTATTGTTTCTCTTGCTGAGAAAAAAACTTTTTAGTTTGAGTAAGTCCCATTTGTTGATTCTTGTTATTAACTCTTGTGCTATGGGTGTCCTATTGAGGAATTTGGAGCCCGACCCCACAATATGTAGATTGGAGCCAACTTTTTCTTCTATCAGACGCAGAGTCTCTGATTTGATATCAAGCTCCTTCATCCATTTTGAGTTAGCTTTTGTGCATGGTGAGAGAAAAGCATTCAGTTTCATTTTGTTGCATATGGATTTCCAGTTTTCCCAGCATCAATTGTTGAAGATGCTATCCTTCCTCCATTGCATGCTTTTAGCCCATTTATCAAATATAAGATAGTTGTGATTTTGTGGATTGGTCTCTGTGTCCTCTATTCTGTACCATTGGTCCACCCGCCTGTTTTGGTACCAGTACCATGCTGTTTTTGATACTATTGCTCTATAGTATAGTTTGAAGTCTGGTATTGCTATACTGCCTGATTCACACTTCCTGCTTAGAATTGCTTTTGCTATTCTGGGTCTTTTATTTTTCCATATGAATTTCATGATTGCCTTATCTATTTCTACAAGAAATGCCATTGGGATTTTGATTGGCATTGCATTAAACATATAGAGAACTTCTGGTAATATTGCCATTTTGATGATGTTAGTTCTGCCTATCCATGAACAGGGAATATTTTTCCATCTTCTAAGATCTTCTTCTATTTCTCTCTTTAGAGTTCTGTAGTTTTCATTGTATAAATCTTTCACCTCTTTTTTTAGGTTGATTCCCAAATATTTTATTTTTTTTTTTTTTTGAGGATATTGTGAATGGGGTGGTTGTCCTCATTTCCATTTCAGAAGATTTGTTGCTGATAAATCAAAGGAATGCCTTTGATTTATGAGTGATGATTTTATATCCTGCCACTTTGCTGAATTCATTTATTAGCTCTAGTAGTTTATTTGTAGACCCTTTTGGGTCTGCTAGGTATAGAATCCTGTCATTCACAAATAGTGAGAATTTAAGATCTTCTTTTCCTATTTGTATGCCTTTAATTTCTTTCGTCTGTCTAATTGCTCTGGCCAGTATTTCAAGAACTAAATTGAATAGAAGTGGTGATAGAGGGCATCCCTGTCTTGTTCCAGATTTTAGAGGGAATGCCTTCAGTTTTTCTCCATTTAGAATGATGCTAGCCTGAGGCTTAGCATATATAGCTTTTACAATGTTGAGGTAAGTTCCTGTTATCCCTAGTTTTTCTAGAGTTTTGAACATAAAGGGATGCTGTACTTTGTCGAATGCTTTTTCTGCATCTATCGAGATGATCATATGGCTCTTATCTTTAAGTCTATTGATGTGGTGAGTAACATTTATTGATGTCCATATATTGAACCAGCCTTGCATCCCAGGGATGAATCCTACTTGATTATGGTGCACAATTTTTTAATATGTTTTTGTATCCAATTTGCCAGAATTTTATTGAGGATTTTTGCATCTAGGTTCATTAGAGATATTGGTCTGTAGTTTTCGTTCTTTGAAGTGTCTTTGTCTGGTTTCGGGATCAAGGTGATGTTGGCCTCATAGAATAAATTTGGAAGAGCTACTTCTTTTTCTATTTCCTGAAATAACTTGAAAAGTAATGGTATTAATTCTTCTTTAAAGGTTTTGTAGAACTCTGCTGTATACCCATCCGGTCCTGGGCTTTTCTTGGTTGGTAGTCTTTTGATGGCTTCTTCTATTTCCTCCTTTGTTATTGGTCTGTTTAAATTGTGTGTATCCTCCTGACTCAATCTGTGCAAATCATATGACTTAAAAAATTTGTCAATATCTTCACTGTCTTCTATTTTATTGGAATATAGGGTTTCAATATAATTTCTAATTATCTTCTGTATTTCTGTAGTGTCTGTTGTGATATTGCCTTTTTCATCCAGTATGTTAGTAATTTGAGTTGTCTCTCTTATTCTCTTCATTAGCATGGGTAAGGGTCTGTCAATCTTATTTATGTTTTCGAAGAACCAACTTCTAGTTTTGTCAATTTTTTCAATGATTTCTTTGGTTTCAATTTTGTTGATTTCTGCTCTGATTTTAATTATTTCTTGCCTTCTGCAACATTTGCTGTTGTTTTGCTCTTCCTTTTCTAGGGTTTTAAGATGAAGTGTGAGCTCATTTATTTTTTGTTTTTTTCTTTTTTTGAGGAATGAACTCCAGGCAATGAATTTCCCTCTTAAAACTGCTTTCATTGTGTCCCATAGATTCCGATATGTTGTGTCTGTATTTTCATTTATCTCTAAGAATTTTTTTATTTCCTCCTTTATGTCTTCTGTAACCCATTGATCATTCAGTAACATATTGTTTATTTTCCAGGTGATGCAGGATTCTTCCTTCCTTCTTTTATCATTGATTTCCAGTTTCATTGCATTATGATCAGATAAGATGCATGGTATTATCTCCACAATTTTATATTTACTAAGGGTTGCCCTATGGCATAATATATGGTCTAATTTGAGAAGGATCCATGTGCTGCTGAGAAAAACGTATATCCACTTGATGATGGTTGATACATTCTATATATGTTGGTTAAGTCTAGGTTATTGATTGTGTTATTGAGTTCTATAGTTTCTTTATTCAGCTTTTGTCTGGAGGATCTGTCCAATGGTGAGAGAGGTGTGTTGAAGTCACCCATAATTATTGTGGTATGGTCTATTTGATTCTTGAACTTGAGGAGAGTTTGTTTTATGAACGTTGCAGCACCATTATTTGGTGCATACTTATTGATAATTGTTATGTATTGTTGGTGAATGGTTCCTTTTAACAGTATATAGTGTCTTTCTTTATCCTTTTTGATTAACTTAGGTTTGAAGTTGATTTTATTCGATATGAGTATGGCCACTCCTCCTTGCTTCCGAGGACCATGTGAGTGGTATGATTTTTCCCACCTTCAGCCTTTGTATGTCTTTTCCTATCATATGAGTCTTCTGAAGGCAGCATATTGTTGGATCTGTGTTTTTAATCCAAGTTACTAGCCTATGTGGCTTGATTGGTGAGTTTAAGCCATTAATGTTTAGGGTTATTATTGATATATGGTTTGTACTTCCAGTCATGTTTGTTTGTTTGTTTGTTTGTTTTAATTTGGCTATATTTTCCTCTTTGATTATCCCCCCCCCCTTTACTGAGTTACCTCCCACTGTTAGTTTGGGGTGCTGTTTTTTATTTCCTCTTCCTGTAATGTTTTGCTCAAAATGCTTTGCAGTGCTGGTTTTCTGGCTGCGAATTCTTTTAAATTTTGTTTATTATGAAAAATTTTAATTTCATTGTCAAACCTGAAGCTTAATTTTGCTGGATACAATATTCTTGGTTGGAATCCATTATTTTTCAGCATTTGAAATACGTTGTTTCAGGATCTTCTCGCTTTCAACATCTGTGATGAAAAATCAGCCATTAACCTAATTGTAATTTGAATGCAATCTGCCTCCTGAATGTAATCTACCTCCTTTCTCTTGTAGCTTTTAATATTCTCTCCTTGTTCTGTATGTTGGACATCTTCATAATAATGTGTCTTGGAGTTGGTCTATTACGGTTTTGTATGTTTGCGGTCCTGTACGCTTCCAGGATTTGGCAATCCATTCCATCTTTCATGTCTGGAAAGTTTTCTAAAATTATTTCATTCAACAGATTTCTCATTCCTTTGGTTTGGACCTCTATACCTTCCTCTATCCCAATGACTTTTAAGTTTGTTTTTTTTATGACATCGCATATCTCTTGGATGTTTTGCTCGTGGTTTCTTACCAGCCTTTCTGTGTTGACTATACTCTTTTTGAGTTGATAAACTTTGTCTTCATTATCTGATGTTCTAACTTCTATTTGATCTAGTCTACTTGTAATATTCTCATTTGAGTTTTTGATTTGGTTTATGGTTTCCTGCATTTCTAGGATTACTGTTTGATTTTTTTAAAAAAATCTCTATCTACTGGTAGAGTTGCTTTTTTGCTTCTTGAATCTGCTTAAGTAATTCATTTTTAAAGTATTCTTTCATTGTTTGTACTTGCTGTCTAATGACTTCTCTAAGATTCCATTCCATCTGAGTCAGGTATGCCTTGAGTTTTTTCTCTGTCCATTTTTCTTATACCTCTAGGTTCTCCTATAAATTTAAGTTGTCCTGCATTGTTTGTAATCCTTTTTTTCCTTATTTTTTCATGGTGTTCATGTTAATTTCCAACTTTGTTTAACTGCTGTGCTTCTGTTTTCTCCTATAAATTTGTTTTGGTTTTGTATATCTCTGGTCTTCCCTTTGTGGTGGGAGACTATGTCTAGAGCTGTTGGGCTTTACTGTAATTTAAAGCTGATTCATTCATTTCAGAAAAGGTTTACGGATTCTGTAGGCATATAGTGATCTGTTGTTTGGTCTTAGGACTTTATGTTTAGGTTGGGTGCTATGATGGTATGAATGTTAGTATGTCTTGGCAACTTGGAAGATTGCTCTACTGAAGGGGGATATTAACAGGTGAAAGGATCAGAGATTTGGTGGTAGCTAGGGACTTAGGAGCCCTATAGACAGCCTCGGAACATTTACCTATTTGCATTTAGAAAATTACACGTAATGAAAGTCGTAATGCTTGGGATGAAAGTTAGGGGGAAGGGCAAGGAAGAAGTCCATAAAGAGAAAGAGGGAGAGAAAAATAGGTAGAATAGAGGAGAATGGAAAGAATAATAAAAATTGAAAATGGAAAAAAAGAAAAAAGAAAAAAAGAAAAGAAATGATAAATGAAGTCTTAGATTTCTATTTTCTTCTCTTCCAGTAGGTGGAGCTGTGCCCTCCGAGCTGAGCTTCTGCCTTCTATGTGCCGGCAGCAATCCCTGTAAGGCGGCCCCTCTTCCCCTACTGGGCATCTCTCCAATCCGGTTAGTCTGGAGCCGTTTCTCTTCTCCGGCCCCTTCCCCCATTCCTCCTGCCAGCCAGCCAGGCCCTGCTCACTGGAGGCGATCTCCACAGATCTAGTTACACTTGCAGCCCCCTGAGTGCCCTATTTCCCGAACAACTGAGCATTCTCTCTGTTTGCCGTTCACCCAGACCCCAAGGTTGTGGAGCGGGTGATCTGGGAACTGTCGGCTTAAATTGCCTGGACTCCTTTGGTGGCCACGACCCCGGAAGCTGGCGGTTAAGGCCTTGGGTGTCACTGCTGGTGGTAGGGGGAGTTGGGGGTCGGGAGTCCCCTCTGCTTCCCTCGGCCCCTACAGTCACGCCCACGGAGCTCTGGGGTGAGATTTTTGAAGTTTCCCAGCTGTATTCATGTGGTGGGGATGGGAGTCACACACCTGTTGAAGCGATTTCGCTGGGAAGGGATCCCGTCTGCCAAACTCTGGTGACATCAGCTCTCTGCTATGGTGGGCCCCAGACTCCTTGCCGGAGTGTCCCATAGGAGAGGTGGGTCTGGCCTGTCTCTGGTCTGTCCCAGACTTGGTTTCAGTTCTGGTCCACTGTTTCACGAAGGCTTGGTTAGCAACCTCTTCAAAGGGTCTCTATGCTGCACACGGTATCCCGCAGTGCTGAAAGCCTCCTTCTGCACTGGTCACCAGACAGCAGCAGTCAGCACCTCCGCGCGCAGGGTGGCCGAGATTCACCTCTCCGGGGCAAGCTGTCACCTCCAATAATCCCAAACTCCTCGTCTAGGTCTCACTTCAGCGGAATTTTGCTGGGAGTTTCTCAGCAGGCAGAATCCGAACTTTCTGATGTTCTCTCTGTCCGCGTGGCTGAGGAGGTACTGAAAGCGCTGCCTCCCCGCCCGCCACCATGTTGAGTCTCCTCAAGCAATCACATATATTACTAATGGTGGTGATAAACTCTCCTCTATATCATTTTGTCCTTCCATGATCACCCAAACTTTCAGTAAAGTGTTCTGAAAAGCGTTGATTCATGGGTATGGATATGTGTATTTGCACAAGACTCCACACATAGAAGGGTGAAAGGATTTAGTACTCTGTGGTCACTACCTTGAAATTCTTAATAATTTTTAAATAATGGACTAATATTTTCCTTTTGTATTGAGGCCCAAATTATATAGTAATTCTACTCAAAACTTTCAGCACAGGGTCATCCCTCAGGATCTTAAATCCACAAGTTGGATTAGTGGTAGCAATGGTGAACCTGAGCAGAAAAATGCCACAAGGAAAACTTTAGGAAAAAAAATATCATAGAGTAAGGACACTTTTGAGAGAATCTAGACAGAGGTATCAGATTCCATAATTTAATCAAAAAAGATCATTTATAGTCAAAATAAATAATATTCTTACTTTTCCCACTCTCCTTGCCTGGCTAACTTCTAACACTTTAAGCCTTAGCTCAGATATAACATCCAATGGAAAATCATCTCTGATGAACTTAAGTTACATTAGGTGCTTCTCCTCTTGATTTCCAGAACACCCTATACTCCCACCCCCACACACAGAACCTATCACCCTACAGCTATCTTTGTCACCTATAGACTATAAGTCTTTGAAAGTAGAGAACTTGGTATGTTCTAACATCCCCAGCCCCAGCAACTTAGTGAGACCCTATCTCAAAAAACAAAAAAAATCTGGGGATGTAGCTTTAGTATAGTGTCCCTGGGTTCAATCCCCAGTATATATAAATAAATAAATAAGAATAAGTTGCATGCAGGACACATATACACAGTACAGCATGACCTCTGATATGTCCCAAGATCACATTCCTACTTCAACCTTAAATTAGTACAATCTAGTCATTGAAATAATCTTCTATTGCAACTATCTCACTATGTTCAGTTACTACCTCCAAAGGCAAAATATTTTATTTGTATGTGCCATATATTTCCATTGACCACAAAGTAATTATAATACATCTAGTGGTGTTTGGTTCTTTTACTGATATTTATATTGCCATTTTTAATCTCTCATCAAATTTCGTATACTGTTCCACCTCATTCCTCTTAATTGCCTCATTTTATTTCATCCATAACTTAAATATTGACAACTCCAGGCTCCTTCCTTGACTCTCTTTAGTAAAACCATCCAATGAAATTACATATACTCTAGTGCCTTTTCATAATTATTTTCCAAATTGGTATCTTCTGCCCCATTTTATTTCTTGAGCTCCATATTCATTGTCAGGATTACTACTAAAAATCCCCAGTTTGATGACTTGCAGCTAACTCATACTCAATATTTCCCAAAGCAGATTTATTATCTACCCCCACATAGATTTACTTATTCAGTGCTGCCAGTGAATGGTACCACCATTCATACAGTTGTTCATCTCAGAAATGTGAGAATCAATCTCAATTCCTCCATCTTTCTTACCCCTTGATCACAAGCAAGGCCTGTCAACATTCTGTCATAATTGTCACTTAACACTTTTTCATTTTCTCCAATTTCCCACTAATAGTTTACCACCATTGGTATGAAATCCAAAATCCTTATTACAACCTCCTAATGTTCATTTAATCATTCAACATTGATTGTTTTTCCAAATCTGTTCAAACTATGGTGCCACAAGCAATTTATGTTTAGTTCCTGGATACCACCATAATATCTGCTCTTCCAATGCTATCCAACATCCTTGACACTTTCTGTGTTTAAATCAAAATTACTTAATTACATTTCACTAAATGTATACTGTGTTTTTGCTTCTTTACCTTTGCAGAGACTATTTATTGTAACTCTTTTTAAATATTCAGTAGAAATAATTATATACCAAGTGACTCTATATTGTTTGTGGCCAGACTAGGGTACCCAGATGAATTATTTGATTTTCCACCTAGGCATAACCCATCTTCATTTTTATCAGTAAAACTGATTGCCACTTACAGCTCTAAGAAAATGACTAAACTGGTCAGATGAGTTTAGGTTGATAGCAGGGAATGTTTTCATAGATGGTCTTAGTGAGGAAGGGGACCAAGGGTGATGTGTCTGTCCAGGATATCTTCCAACCTAGATAGCAAAACCTAGAACAGTTTGGGCTTGGGTCACTGAAGTACTTTCAGAGTACATTTAGTTGATACTTAATCCAAAGAAATTCTGCTGTTGTATAGAATAAAAATACTGTTCGGTCAGTTAGAGAAACCTTATGATAATCAAAGATTTTTATATTCATCAGAACATGAGGGTAGGTGTCTTGTGTTTATGGGTAGTGTTCTACGTCTAAAAGTGAGAGGGAGAAAAGAAAGGGATTCTACCACATATTTATACTCTTGTGTCTTTCTTTATCTTTCTCATTGCCTGACAGTATTCATAGTCCATCCCCTTTACTAACACTCAGCTAAAACTCAGCTTGTTTTCTCCATATCTTCTTCAGTGGGTGTTCCCTACCTGCTGCAACTGCTATCTTTACAGAGATTATTTTTCAATCTAATTTTCCAGGCTAATAATCCCCTATGACCATTCCTGACTCTCTTGTTGTTTTATCTCAAACTCACTTGGGATAGCTCTCCAGGACATGAAACTGAGCCTGGAAATAAAATATACCATTTCCTTCAACTCCAGGAAATCAAATACAGTGTAAGTATAAAACATGTTATGTAATATTTGGCTCTTTCCTCTATCACAATACAGATATTCAAATCATAACCAAATATTTGTCTCTAAAATCATTATTTCTGTAACTCAATTTATAAAAATTACATTGCTGGTGGAAAATTGCCCTAATATGTAGTTTATTAAATACTAAGTCCCAAATTCTTAACATTGACACAAATTTGTATATAGTTCTCAATTACATAGGTATGTATAATGCTCAATTACATCTGTATGTATATATGAAATTTCATGTAATTATCATGAGAATGCCTATGAGTCACAAACCCCTATTATTTATAGAATATAGGCACAGTGAAACAAAGCAATTTACCCTAATTCACATCACTAGCAAGTGTCAGAGACATGATCTTAACTGAGACCACATGGCTCTCAAGCCCATGCCTTTAACTACTATTTTATATTTGTCTCCTTTGGATTATCAGGCCAGAGATAAAATTTATCTGGCATTCCACATTTTCTCCCAAACAGATCTTAGCAGATATAATTAAAGTCATCTTGTAATGCCCTAGTCTATACCCTATATTTGAAGTTTCCTATAGAGTAAAACTAGCCATATGTCTATTAAGCTCACAAAGTGTGGCCAGAGAAACTGAACAACTAAATTTCTTATATTATTTAATTCTAGTTAAATAAATTTATTAATACCCATTTTAGATAATTTAATACTACATTGGACAGTGGAGAGCATTGGCAGTGTCTTTTCTATAGTGATAGGAAATGGATGTTGACTGAAAATGTACTCATCACCAAGAAGGACAACAAATGCAAAAGGGCATGACCTTTTCTTCCTAATAGAACAGGAAAATTTGAAATATAAGACAAATGGTGCTGAATTGAGGATAACACTAGGACAAGGCAGGCAAAGAGAAGTCAGGACACTATGCCAATTCCCAGTTGGTTCATGTTAGGTTCATGGCAGATACAAGACAATAGCCAGAGCATCAGGAGGCAAAGTGTGTTAGTTTTTCATTGCTATGATCAAAATACTTGACCGAAACAACTTAAAGGAAGTTTAAGTTGGGACCAAAGTATCAGAGATTCAGTTTATGGTCAGTCAGCCAACTCCATTGCTCTGAGCTTAAGGTGATCATGGCAGAAGAGTGTGGCAGAGAAAAACTGCTCAGCACATTGCTGCCAGGAAGCAGAGAGTGAGGGATACTGGGAACAGATATATCCAAGGGCATGACCCCAGTGACCTACTTCTTCAAATCATTAACTACCTAACTACTGTTATCACCCAGCAGCCCAAATTATCAATCCATCAAATGTATTAATCCATCAATGAAATTATAGTATTCATAATCTAATCATATCATCTCTGAACATTCCTGAGTTGCTTATACATGAGCTTTTCAGGGGACACTGAAAATCCAAACCATAGCACAAAGGCAAGAAAAGACAGGATGGTTCAGAAGGAAAGCATATATAATAGTTTGGTTGCTAACTTAGAAAAGAACAGATCAGCTACTGGTATCAAAAACAGGGCAAGGGGAGGACTCAGGCATAGCACAGCCTGAGTACATATGGACTGGTTATTTCAAAATGGGAACCAGACAACAAAGAAATTTAAATGGACGGATAAGGCATTTTAAAAGAAAACAGTGAAAGCAAGCATTTTGTGTTTGGAACTTTTGATTCTAATAATGCCAAGTACCACCTAGTGGGTACTTACTGTGAGCCAGATACCATTTTAGGTGCTTTATACATATATAATATAGTTTTAACTTTGTAAGGTATGTACTATTATTATCTTCACTTCATAGATGAGAAGATGGAACCTCAGTTAGTTTAAGTTGTGTCATGAAAATCACAATTATTATGTGGCAGAGCCAGAATTTGAACCAGGTTGTCCAATTTCAAAGCACAACTTATTTGACTAGTCTATGTTCATAAAGCAGATACCTTTAGTCTTAAGCACAGGGTGAAATCATTGGGGGAAATCTGCTCCCTTTAATTCAAAAGAGCAAGAGCCTGAATTATGAGTACATATTGTTAAACTGAAAAGGAAAGAAGAGTTCATTTTTAGTTTGGTGTTATGGTTTGGAGGTGAGGTGTCCCTCAAAAGCTCACATGAGACAATGCAAGAAGGTTCAGAGTAGAAATGATTGGGTTGTGAGATTCTTAACCACCGAATCACTGAATTAATCCCCTGATAGGGATTAACTGAGTGGTAACTGAAGTGGTAGGGTGTGGCTAAGTGAGGTGGGATTTAGGGTTGTGTCTTTGGGGTATATCTGATAAGTGGAGTATCTGATAAGTGGAGACCTATCTCTGCTTCCTGATCACTGTGATGTGAGTTGCTTCCCTCTGCACACATTCTGCCATGATATTCAACCTCATGTCAAGCCTGGAGAAATGGAGCCAGTCTTCTATAGACTAAGACCTCTGAAAGAGTGAGCCCTCAAATAAAGTTTTCCTCCTCTATAGTTGTTCTGCTCATGCCCTTTAGTCACAGCAGTGAAAAAACTGACTAAAATATTTGGGGTTATTATGAATAAATCTACTTTGAATATTAAAAAAGAAGAATTTTCATTGGGTCAAAACAGAGAGAGAAACATGTAAGTATAAAGACTATTCTGATGGCAATAACAGAGAGTGGAGCAATGTTAATATTAGCTCCAATTTAGTCATGTAAAGCTGCTAAACTAGTTATTTCCCACAGAATTAGATGATTTATATTTCTTAATTCTCACTTCACATATTTATTGGAAATGCCATGAGCTCCACCTCAAAGATAAAGGCTGGAGTACATGAAAACACATGAATTATAACCTAGTACCTCTATGATTCTAAAGCTAAACTCTTTCCTAGTTGGCAAATGACATGCATGAAAGGCACATGGAAGGCTTTGATTTCTTGCTACCATTCAAATTTACTTCTAAGACATCCTTCTATTCATTGATTCTTTTTGACATGCTTAATGGCCAAGTGTCCAGACAATAAAAGAATCTCTCAGCCTCTGAAGACCATGTCCTCCTCTTAGTTGTTGACTTACATGGGAATTAAGTATGTGGGAACTCCAGAGTTTTTGTACAGACAAGGGGTTTAGGGTTTTGGTCTGGTTGGGCCTTATCTAGAGAACATGTCTTGAATCTGTATCTCCATAACAAGCTAAGCACATGGTTCTTGTATTGATATACATTAAAGATTTAATTTCCTAATGATTGGCCTTTTTAAAATTTTGTGAAGTTTTGAGATAAAATTACTTATAGGGAAATGAACATGTACTAAGAGCATAATTTAACAAGTTTTTACATATAAGCATTACCCTGTAGCCAACACACAAATCAAGATATGCAATATTTCTATCATTCCAGAAGAAAGTTTCCTTATTACTCTTTCTTTGTCAATCCCTCATAACTCCTGGCCTAGGGAACCACTGTTTTGATTGTTTTCTCTTTTCTTGAAATTAATTTAAGTGGAACCACACAGTGTGTGCTCTTTTGCGTTTTGTATCTTTCACTCAGCATTGTAAGAGTCACCTATGTTATAGCCTGTATCAGTGATTCATTCTTGTTGTCGAGTAGGTTTCCAGTGAATGAATATAGGGTAAATTGTTCATCTATTCTCCACTCGAGGGGTCCATCTTGAAGGTATTATAAATAAAGTAACTTTACATATTCTTCATATTCTTGTTCTTTTTGTGAACATATGTTTTTACTTCTCCTAGGAAATGGAAATAGCAGTCAAAATGCAGGGTCACAGGATAGATGTATGTTTAATTAGAAGGAACTGCTAAACAGTTTTCCAAACTGGGTATAACTCCTGGTTATACTCCTGCTAGCAAAGTATAAGAGTCTCACTCAGTTAATTCACATTCTCACAAAGATTTGGACTTGTCATATTTTATTTTAACCATTCTGGTGGGTGTATAATAGTATCTCATTATGGTTTAAATTTGAACTGAAGACTAGTAACATTGAACATCTTTTCAGGTGGTTAGTAAGATTGGCCTATTTTTATAGTGGTAGTCTATATATTTCTTTTACCATTTAAGCTGAAACCCTAGTAGCCTGTAGTGTTTTTATATTAGGCAAGGCAAGAGCTAGTAGAGATTATAAGATGACCTAATGAACCTTTATCAAGCAACTTCTTTACATGGTCACTCTGTCTATGTTAGCAAAGACTCTACTACTTCTGCCTTAAACACTGCAAAATCATGGTATTTTTTCCTCAAGCTATTCTTATTTCAGGACTTAGAATTATAGTTCTATTTATCTAATATCTTAAAAATAAACCAAAAGGTTACCATATCCACTTCCAGGACTTAGACTCTAATTTCTAAAAAAGGAAGAAAGGGAAATCAACTTTTTAAAATGCACAGTTCAAAGGTTCATATCCCCAACACTGAATATTGACATAATACTGTATAACTGTATTGTAATTTGGGTCTTGCTGAGTTTGAAAAATGACATTTCCTGGGCTGGGGTTGTGGCTCAGCAGTAGAACACTCGACTAGCACATGCAGGGCCCTGGGTTCGATCCTCAGCATGACATAAAAATAAATAAATAAATAAAATAAATGTATTGTGTCCAACTACAACTAAAAAGTAAACACAAAAAAATGTCATTTCCAAAAATAATTTACAACTCAGGGGAGAGGTAAAGAGCATCAGACAAAGGTATAAAGAAAAATCAAACAGATGAAAAGAAAACAACACAGTCACTGGAAAACTGCAGAAACACCTATATTTGGTATGAAGGAATACAGCTCAAATTGACTTGGTGTGATTTTGTTCTCTTCCAGCCAAATGAATTCTGTATAGTGAGGGTGAAGGTGAGGAGAGGATTAACAATCAGCTGGACACATTTCAGAAGCCTGAGTGCTGTAACTTGAAGGGATCTGCAAGGTCATCTAATACAACTCCCTACAGAATGCAGGAATCAGCTGATAAAACACATAAATGTTTCTATCTTTTAAAGTCTATTGGTTATAATGAAAGCCTATGAAGCCACACAAAATAAATCTATTGTCTTCTACATGTCGGCACTTCATAAGTTATAAAAGGGCTGTTATGCTCTCTACCCTCAGTTTAAGTTTGACACGCTCACTTCCTTCAACCATTGCTTCACAGAGATTATTAACCATTTTGATAATCTTTGTGTGTCATTTATGTTTATTCATACTCTGCCTAAAATTCTCCCCCTCCCAATAAACAACATGTTAGGTAGGTGATCTGACAGCTCAGAGAATAGCAGGACTGTAACCTTCTAGAAAAGATGCAATTGACTCTCCCATTACATTAACTTTTTGGTTACAATATTAACATTGACTTTTTTTTAATGCTAAATATTTCATAAATTTTAATTTTATTCACTTTTAACTGACAAATAATTGCATACATTTATGGGGTACAATATGTTGTTTTGATTCATTTATACATTATAGGAAGAGTCAATCAAGAAAAATTAATATATCCATCACCTCACTGATTTATCATTTTCTTCTGATGAGGATGTTAAAATCTATTTTAGTAATTTTAAAATACAGACACAGAAAGCAGAAAGGTGGTACCAATATTGATCATGGTTACCACTCAACAGAAACCCTTAGGCTTTTTCACAGTAGTGACATCAGCTTTGGCTTCTTCACCTGAGTCTTTTGGTGGTGGTGAGTGCAGAGGAAATTGAGTATGAAATTTTCCAATAGTGTTTACATGGTGATGTTAGTTTCAGTACATGTACTCATCTAATATAATTCTGTCATACCTATGAAAATCCTCTATAATTTCATCTTTTATTCCCAGTTGGAAAGTCTTTCCTTAATATCTCAGTATACATCTCTGCTTTAGAAACTAGAATCTAAAGGATAAAGTTGAACCATTCCTTGATATCTCAGGCTCTTAAATGATCATCATTCTGAATTCCAGTATTTAATGCCCAGGTCTTTAGGTATATAGATGAAGACAAAGGAAATGTACTACATTGATTAGCAATTTTTACAAACTGAGGATATCCTATGGAAATATTTTTGTTTCACTAAATACCTGAAATGATATTATTTTACTTATTCTTTTTATTTCTTCAGGAACAAACTGTACAACACAAACACTAGTTCAATATAACTAAAGGTCAATGTTAATAAGTTTTCATGTAATTGAGAATTTATTGGAACATAACAGTTTAGATACTATACATGTAATTTAGTTGAATTTCAACTGATGATATTATCTAATCACGAAGAAAAATATAATAAGTCAAAAAGTTCCATCAGATGCCAATGTCCCAGCCAGGCATGGTGACACATGCCTGTAATCCCAGCAGCTTGTGGGCTAAGGCAGAGGATTGCAAGCTTGAGGCCAGCCTCAGCAACTCAGAAAGACCCTATCTATAAATAAAATATAAAAAGAGATGGGTCTAGGGCTCAATAGTTATGGATTCCCTGGGTTCGATCCCCAACATCAAAAATAAAAAGAAGTCAATATCCCTACCATGCACTGCTAAGGAGAGGAGTGGCATAACTATCCTCTTTGTCACGTCTCTTTACTACCTTAACATAAGAATTTTCTAAAAGGCGAACTTTATGCAGACAAGAAAAAGGCAGGTAAATGAGAGTTTACTGAAAAACCATCTATTCAAAGAAGATTTTAAACGTTATTATGCAAGTGTTCTTCATGGAAATTTGATATCTCTCACATTACCACTCTAGGGACTGTATTACCAATGGAGAATTCATGGATAACTATGTCAACCCTCTGTACCTATTTCCCACAAAAGCTATAATATATGCCCATTCACCACTTGCCTTTAAATCTAAATTTCCATTTTTTGTCTAGAACTCTTATTGCCTGAAACTCAGAAATTGCTCTGAATTTGGTTTCATATATATTTTGTGCATTCTCTGTCTTTACTCTTATCTTTATCCAAACTAATAGTTTGAAAAAAGATCCAATAATTACATGTACTCAATCAAAGGAGATTTAAATACACCAAAATAACCCCTCTCTGATGAATTCTAATCAGGAAAAAATTTTATTTGATCAGGAACAACTTAAGACTAGGAAAAGTTCATTAAAAACAAATTCTGGCTTTGCTTAATTATACTGCTCTTCTGAAACTTTACATCTACAATAACTGTAGTTTGTCAAAATAGTTTTAAAGTTATGAAACTATTTGTAAGATTGCCCAAACTTTTGGGGAAGGTCCAGCACTCCCACACCATCCCCAATGATTGGAACCTAAATGGAATATTTCAAAGTGGCAATATAATAATATGGTGAAAGATTGAAATTCTAAGTCAGATCTGATTTCCAATCACATCTCAGTCTCAGTCATTTCATTATTGATATTAGGATAATATATATCTCAAAGATTGTTATATTTTACCAGGTGTCTTGAGAAAGCAAAGATGACATTTGGGACACCTATTGCTGTGTTTTTTCTCTCCCAGTTTCATGGGGTTTTGTAAGACTAGAAATCACTTATTTTAAGTATTGGCACATATAAATGGTCAATAAAGCTTCTACTGTGAATTTAGCCAAAAAAAGTATAATATCTATAAAGTTTATGGTACATAATAGGTACTCAATTAAAGCAAGTCTTCTTACCACTTACCCCTGATTTCCTCCCCGTGTCAACGTTAAACACTCAATAATAATACTTTACAGAGGAAATTCAACAATAAGATTAAATTTGCTATCTTACTCTCAGATGAATATTTGTTTTAAGTGAAATGGTCTGTATTCATCAAAATTATCATAGTCCACATCAAATGGAAACAATGTTTTAACTCAACACATCCTGCATTATATGGGAAAAACTTAAGTGCAGTTTGTCTCCTCATTTAACTATGGCATATGGATGCACTTAAACTCATAATACTTTTTCAAATAACAATATAAAATTCCAATTGATGAATTTAGTTATTGCAGTTTTTGTTGTAAATATCTGATATGAGAGTTTGGTATATATGTGTGTGACTGTGTTGTGTGAGATATATATATATATATAAAATGAATATATTTGTTGTTTCTGTGAATCTTTTCTCCTAAATCAGACTAGGAAACTCTTCAGATCAGGGATTATCAACGTTATAGTAAAACTCTCATCCTGAGAAATATGTCTGTCTTCCCCATTGGACCAAGCCTTCCTGATAAATAAGGTCCAATTTCCTCCAATCCAGCTCCAAATCTTACCTACAAATGTTACTATCAATCTCTTGATTAACTTTGTGAGCATAGAGCAACACCTGGAGATTATTGATAGATGCTGAGAGCAGCTGAATATGTATCTCAGAAACCTGTGTCACACAACATTGAGCCCTAGATTTAGGATACCCATAATGAAGTCATTCCTGGGTGAGGTGCTTAAATGGCTGAAGAAACTGCAGATGTTTCCCATGCATTTATAGCCTCACAGCCAGATAGCCAATGAAATATAACAAAGAAGCACATTGACAGCAGGCATGATAAGGAAGTGATTTTGTGTTTTGTGTTT